>NC_035435.2:139541055-139683555 GCF_002127325.2 Helianthus annuus
ACGAGCAGTGCTTCAAACAACTTGATCCAGAGGACAAAGCACGTTTAGAACCGATTGATTTCCCTCTCACCGGATTTTGCAATGAAGCTGTATTCCCATTAGGGCAAATTGCATTCCCTGTGACTCTATCTAATGGCGAGCATTCGCGCACAGTCACAGTAAACTTTATGGTCATGCCACCAACATCACGCCACGATGTCTTGCTCGGAAGAAGATCACAAAGAGAATTCAGCATGATCACTTCTATTCCACATGCCGCATGCGGATTTCCAACAGAGACTAGAGTCGCAATTTTATACTCAAGCAAAGAGGTCATGTACATCGATGATGAGCCGCCAGCAAAAGTGGCAAAACCCTCGTCGTCAAACGAACCAGAGAAATGGGTCCTAAACAAAGAATATCCAGAGCAGACAATCTTACTAGGGCACGCCATTTCACCAGCAACACGAATACAATTAAAAGAACTGTTGTCTAGCAATAAAGACATATTCGCTTGGTGCCCAGCTGACATGACTGGGGTTCCGCACGATATAGCACAACATTGTCTGAACATCCGACCCTCAGCAGAGCCTGTTGCACAGGGGAGGCGCAGTCTCAGCGCTGAAAAAGCGGAAGCCATGAATGAGCAAGTAACAGAGCTACTTAACACCAGAATCTTGCGTGAAGTTCAATACCATACCTGGGTCGCCAACCCAGTAATGGTTCAAAAGCACAGTGGCGGATGGAGAATGTGCGTCGACTTCTGATATTCGCTAATTTACACATATTTTAGTCCCCCGTTTTACCCCTATTTTATGCGTTTTCGGCCGTAAAACCGTCATTCGGATACTTAATTATCTACATTTTTGTTTACAGGCCTAAAACATCATACCAGACAAGATGACAACGAAAACGAGGACTTTCCGGACAAAACGACAAAGCTGCGAAACTTCTGTTAGAAAACTGACCTGGGCGTTTGGAACGGTCGTGCGACCTGATGCATGACCGTGCGTCACCGATGATTCATGAAGACCCCGGCAGTGAACGAGGGTGCAACTCCGCATTGAAGGCAACCCGGGAATGCACGGTCGTTCCATATCATGCACCCCGTGCATCTCCGATGACCAAGCCAACCTCGGAACTGAACGACCAGTGCGACCAGGCGTGCAACAACAACCCGGTGATGAACGACCGTGCCACATGGAGAACGGTCGTGCGATATCGAATCTGGTCAACGATCTGCTGATGTCACGCAGTATGGTGGACCACCACCAATAATTGCTTAAAGTGCACGGTCGTGCGATCGGAGAACGACCGTGTGACATCGAAAAAGCATAAAAACAGAACAAAACCATTCTATTAGGAACTCTGGAATTTTGGAGAGCTTTGCAGGCGATTTTGAGGCTCCGAAGGCTTCTGCTTTCACTCGGATTCAAGCCACATTGCCCGGTTTTGCTCGTCATCTTCCAGATTCTTAATCTTGTGCTTGTTTATGGTTTGGATTTCTAATCTTTCCAGAATTTTGTTAATGTTTCAAGCATTTAGATTAATATTTATGTATTATTGTAGCCTTTGGGCAAAAACACAACAATCCCTTGCTTGATTATAGCCATTAGTATGTTAATCTTTGTTTGTAATGACATTTTGAAGTATTTTCTATGATTATCTTTGATGATTAGTTTGCAACCTTGTTATTGATATTGATTTCTTGATTATAAGTAATTGTGTTGGATGATTGGTACTTGGTTAGTTAAGATAGTTGAAAAATGAAGCTTAATTAATCATGTATTAACTAACTTTTAATTTGGTTAACTAGTTTAACTTGGTTAAAATGTGGGCACCATGATACTAGAAATGGTTAGTGGTTTACTAAAATGTAATTATTGTTAATCAAGAAAGCTTGCCCTCACGGAAGGACTCTAACGGGTTAGATGGTGTTGTTATGAATTCTTGCCATGAGTTGTTAGCTTAGTTAGTAGTTTCGGCCAAAATTGCTATCTTGGTGAATTTATGTGCAAGATTTGTAAAATGAACTCGGTTGTGATTTAATCTACTTTATGCTTGTCTCGGTGGTTGCATTGTGTTTATCGGTGTCGCTTTGATTAAGTGAGGTTAGAAAACTCCTAACGGATGACTAACTTATTTTTAGGAGATTTTTATAGACATTTATCAATTGCACATTAAAGAACAATTTTAGGTGGTTAAAGTGTGTTTATCGTTTTAACTTTCCGAATAATTGTCATGTTAGGATTCCCGAAAGGGATACTAATTGTCTCAAAATGGAAAATTGACCGAATGCTTCTAGTGCCAAAACCGACTTAGTTAACATGCTTTGGTTGTGTATTAAGCAAGGCTATTTATATATAATCTACTATGTTTTATAAATATTTATTTATGCTTACTTTAGTTTAGTTAAAACTAAAACAACTTATGTTTTTACCGGTAATTTAGTGGCAAAGGTCTAGTATTATTTCTCCGCCCATTTCCGTGGATCGATACTTGGTTCTTACCGATACTTTACTACATATATGACGGGGTACACTTGCCCTTTTCGTGTGTGTTTTGATGTAAAAGTAATAATCACTTTTATAAATTTAAAACCAAATCGTGTGTAATTTCATTGTAAAAAATTATGTGTAGTCGCGCACACACCAAGTTTTTGGCGCCGCTGCCGGGGAATGGCGAGTTTTAGGAACGACCCGAGTCATTGTGTTATCGGTGTATATACTTGTTAATATTTGTGTATATTTTCGTGATTATTTATTTGTTGATTTATTTGTTAATATTTCTTGCTTTTAATTCAATTTATTCATTTTCGTGATTCCTTTGTACACTTGTAAATTTTTATTCTAATTATTTGTTCTAATCCGGATTTATTTATTCATTTATTCGTTGAATTTTCGGCTCTTAAAAATCATTTTTACACTAGCCGATTCGATTGTATTCATTGCTTAATTTTTTTATAAAAATTTCGGCCCATTTTCGGATTTTTATAAATTTTTCAGCCCATTTTTATAAATATTCTGTTTCTATTCAGCTAAAAAAAAACAGCATTATTATATTAATAAACTATTCATTGTGTCAGTTTTTCGTTTGCAGGTTGATGTCCTCAACTCCCGCGCCCGCTATTGCTGAGCCGACTGACGAACCAGCGCATAATCTTAGAAGAAGTAAGAGGCTGCGCGAAAGGTCACTTGTCATTGCACAACGCATAGCAAATGCAATCGACGAGCCGGTGATTATCTCTGAAGACCAAAGCTCAGGGGACGAGGAGAGAGTCGTCATGGCGGACGACGACCGACCGCTGAATGAAACAAATCAGCTCGGAAGGGCAGGCCTGGAGCCGAGTATCCTTCAGCCTACTATAGATACTCCTACTTTTGAAATTAGACCTAGTATTATTAATATGGTGCAAAATTCTGTACAGTTTGACGGACGTGAGCATGAAGATCCTGGGAGGCATATCGCTGCTTTTCTCGCTGTTTGTTCGACATTTAGGATTACAGGTGTTTCGGAGGATGCGATTCGGTTGAGGTTGTTTCCGTTTTCGTTACGTGACAAAGCTAGAGCTTGGCTTATGTCACTTCCTGCCGGGTCCATCAGGACCTGGAATCAGTTGGCGGAGCAGTTTATGCAGAAATATTTTCCACCTGAGAAAACGAACAAGCTACGGAACCGGATTGTTTCCTTTCGCCAGGACGAGGGCGAGTCGTTGCATGCGGCTTGGGAGAGATTCAAGGATTTGTTGATTGATGTGCCACATCATGGCTTCTCCAAGCGTCAGCTGGTTTTGACGTTCTATCAGGGGCTCAGCTATAATACGCAGGAGCGATTAGACGTGAACGCGGGAGGCGATCTTGGAACTAAGACGCCGACTGAAGCGTATGATATTATAGAAAAAGCTGCGTTGAAATCCAGCTCGCGTCGAGATGGAGATAAAGGTCGGGCATCGTCATCATCATCTCGCTCAGGAGTTCATGCTGTAGACGACTACACGGCCATTACTGCACAAATCTCGGCTCTTGCATCGAGATTCGACAGGTCCCAGATGATTGCGCATGCTGGCTCGGGATGTGACCAGTGCGGAGTGTTACACGAGCCTGGGGCATGTTTTCTGGGAGTCGTATATGAGGGCCACGAGGAAGTAGATTTCGTGAGTAATCAAGTGAGGCCACAGAACAACCCGTACAGTAACACCTATAATCCCGGTTGGAGAAATCACCCAAATTTTGGGTGGCGAGCGAACGCAGGAAATCAGAATCCTTTGGGATTTACTCAGCGCGCTCCAGCGCCTCAGCAGGGTCAGCAGAACCAGCAGTACAACCAACCCTACCAGCAGCGTCCATATTCGTACCAGAATCAGGGCACTGGGAGTAGCTCCCAGCAGCAGGCCCCTCAGTCTAATTCCATGCTGGAGGATATGATGGCTCAGCTTCTCTCTAGCTCCGAAAAATGATACCAACAAAGCGAAGATCGTTTTCTAGCTAACGAGGAGAAATGAGGAGTCAGAAAGCCTCGATTCAGAATATCGAGAATCAGGTTGGTCAGCTGGCGCAGATGATGTCCAAAAGGCCCCCAGGTGGTCTGCCGGGTAATACAGAACCAAACCCGGGCGGACACAGGGATGTGAACGCTGTCATGACCAGGAGTGGAAAAACTACCGGACCGTCATATCGGACTCAGCACCGATCACTGAAGCGGTCCCGACTGACACACCGGACGAGGTGCAAGCCAGGCTACGCCCAGCAAGTACAGCACAAGTCCAGGAGCCGGTCAAAGATTACACTCCACCAGTACCTTATCCAGGCAGGCTGAAGAAACAGAAGAACGAAAAGCAATACGGTAAGTTCCTTGAATTGTTTAAGCAACTACACATCAATATACCGTTTGTTGAAGCCTTGGCCCAGATGCCAAAGTATGCGAAATTCCTAAAGGATATCCTCTCGAATAAACAGAAGCTCGAGGATATATCATGTGTGGTGATGAATGAAACTTGTTCCGCCGTTCTGCAAAACCGTCTGCCCACGAAGATGGGAGATCCTGGTAGCTTTACGCTCTCGTGTTTGATTGGAAACATGTCTGTTAGCCACGCATCGGCTGACTTGGGAGCGAGTATCAACCTTATGCCGTATAAGGTTTTTACAAAGCTGGATCTGGGTGAGCCGTCACCCACTAGGATGAGCATTCGGTTGGCAGATCGCTCAATAAAGTATCCGCGCGGATTTGTGGAAAACATGCTTGTAAAAATCGATAAATTTGTTTTCCCCGTGGATTTTGTTATCCTTGACATGGACGAAGATTCAAGAGTGCCTTTAATACTTGGACGCCCGTTCCTCAACACAGCGAGGACGATTGTTGATGTGGCAGCTGGCCAAATCACGCTCCGAGTAAATGACGAGCACGTGACATTTGATATTAAAAGATCAATGCAGCATCCGCAAAGTCACGATGACATGCTTTACTATGTCGACATTGTCGACGCATGTGTGTGCTCTCATTTTCAAGGCACTGTTGACGAGATTGATTCGGACACACGTCTGTCGTGTGGGGACCTGATTGGCATTACGCAGGAGGGCCATAATTTCGAGCAGCCAGTCTATCAGATTGGTGACGATGGTTCCCAGAGTCCGGAGAGGTTTCTAGAAATTGACCATGTAAAGAAGGAGGAAGCAAAGCCTTCGGTTGAAGATCCGACGCCTTTGGAGTTGAAAGAACTCCCACCACATCTCGAGTATGCATTTCTTGACGAGGAGCGTCGCTTACCGGTCATAATTTCGGCATCATTGGAAAAGGATGAGAAAAATCAGCTTCTCGAGGTTCTGAGACTTCATAAGAGAGCCATTGCATGGAAAATCATGGATATCAAGGGCATCAATCCTTCTTTTCGTACTCACAAGATTCTGATGGAAGACGAGTACAAACCATGTGCACAGCATCAGAGGCGTCTAAATCCAAATATGCAGGACGTGGTGAAGAAGGAGGTGATTAAGTTGTTGGATGCCGGCATGATTTATCCTATTTCGGACTCTGTGTGGGTGAGTCCAGTGCAGGTCGTACCTAAGAAAGGTGGTATGACTGTAGTCTCGAATGATAGGAATGAACTAATTCCTACCCGTACCGTCACTGGGTGGCGAGTTTGCATTGACTACCGCAAACTCAATGATGCTAATCGCAAGGATCACTTCCCGCTTCCATACATCGACCAGATGTTGGAACGTCTGTCGGGGAAGTTGTATTACTGTTTCCTAGACGGGTTCTCTAGGTACTTTCAGATCCCTATCGCTCCTGAGGATCAGGAGAAGACTACCTTTACTTGCCCCTTCGGCACGTTCGCCTACCGGCGGATGCCTTTCGGGTTGTGTAATGCACCAGCGACCTTCCAGAGATGCATGGTTGCAATTTTCCATGACATGATCGAGGATTCCATGGAGGTTTTCATGGATGATTTTTCGGTATTTGGGGATTCCTTCGATCACTGCTTGGAAAATTTCAAAAAGATGTTGAAGAGGTGTGAGGAGACGAATCTGGTCCTGAACTGGGAAAAATGCCACTTTATGGTGAAGGAGGGCATAGTTCTAGGACACAAAATTTCTCACGCGGGCATGGAAGTCGATCCAGCTAAAGTCGACATTATTTCACGACTTCCTCCCCCCACCTCTGTTAGAGCTATACGGAGCTTTCTCGGTCATGCCGGGTTCTATCGGCGATTCATCAAAGATTTTTCAAAAATCGCCAGACCCATGACCCGTTTGTTGGAGAAAGACGCTCCGTTCATATTTGGATATGATTGCTTGAGAGCCTTTAACCTTCTCAAGCAAAAGTTGATTGAGGCCCCTATTTTAGTTGCACCCTACTGGAGTCTGCCGTTTGAGATTATGTGCGACGCGAGTGATTACGCTATAGGGGCCGTTCTTGGCCAAAAGAGAGAAAAGCACTTTCACCCAATCTACTATGCGAGCAAAACTCTTCACGACGCTCAGGAGCATTACACCACGACTGAAAAAGAGCTCTTGGCGGTCGTTTTCGCATTTGACAAATTTAGATCGTACTTGGTGCTTTCGAAAACCGTTGTATATACTGATCACGCTGCCATCCGATATCTATTCAGCAAACAGGACGCCAAACCGTGTCTGATCAGGTGGATCTTGTTGCTACAGGAGTTTGATATTGAAATTCAAGATAAAAAGGGTGCGTTGAATGTAGCGGCTGACCATCTATCTCGGTTAGAGCATGGAGACATCGTAGACGCGCATTGGGATTCCATAAATGACAACTTCCCTCACGAGTCTTTGATGAGTGTTGAGATATGCGATGAGTCGCCATGGTTCGCTGACCTTGCGAACTACCTTGCTTGCGGGATTCTGATTAAAGGGTTGACTCACCAGCAAAAGAGGAAATTCTTTTCGGACGTCAAGCACTACATTTGGGATGACCCTTACTTGTTTCGGGTAGGTGCTGATCAGGTGATTAGGAGATGTGTTTCAGGGAAGGAGGCGACCGATATTTTGCGCCACTGTCACGAGGGACCTACCGGAGGCCACCATGGAGCCAACTTTACCGCGAAGAAGGTGTTGGATTCCGGGTTTTATTGGCCGACTATATTTCGTGATGCGCAGAGTTGGGTTAGAGCGTGCGATGCTTGCCAGAGGGCAACAAATATATCGGCACGTGATGAAATGCCTCAGAACTGGATTCAGGTTTGTGAAGTCTTTGATATCTAGGGGATAGACTTCATGGGACCATATCCCCCTCACGAGGTAATAAGTACATCCTGGTCGCAGTTGACTATGTATCGAAATGGGCGGAGGCACAGGCCTTACCCACCAATGATGCCAGGGTGGTCGTGAGATTTTTGAAAAGCTTATTTGCCCGGTTCGACGCTCCGAAAGCGCTTATCAGTGACAGAGGGACGCATTTTTGCAACACTCAGCTCGAGAGAGCTTTGTCCCGTTACGGTGTGCATCACCGTCTATCCACGCCCTATCATCCGCAGACAAGCGGGCAGGTGGAAGTCACGAACCGGGGGCTGAAAAGAATCCTTGAGCGGTCGGTAGGTGCAAACCGCAAGGATTGGTCGGATAAGCTTGATGAAGCGTTATGGGCTTTCCGTACGGCTTACAAAACGCCTATTGGGACTACTCCCTTTAGACTTGTGTACGGAAAGGCATGCCATTTACCGGTTGAGTTGGAGCATAAAGCGATGTTAGCTCTAAAAACCGCAAATCTGGACCTAAAAGCCAGAGGTGAAGCCCGGTTTCTCTAGATTCATGAATTGGAAGAGTTGCGACAACGCGCTTATGAAAGCTCCGTGTTGTACAAAGAGCGCACGAAGAGATTGCACGATAAACACTTGAAGGACCACAAAGAATTCCAAGCGGGCGATCTTGTTCTTCTTTAAAACTCGCGGTTGCGCTTATTTCCCGGAAAGCTTCATTCACGTTGGACAGGCCCATACACAGTTAAAGAGGTATTTCCGTATGGGACTGTTGCAATAGAGAACGCGGACGGCGTTATTTTCAAAGTAAATGGGCATCGCTTGAAGTTATACGTTGCCGGGCCGACAGAGTCGGTGATGGAGGTCATTGAGCTCCAAACCCCGCACACATCATAAGTGTGGGGAGGAGAGAGTCTACGCTGCTGACTCGCGGATCAAAAATGCAGCAAGAGCGTATTTTGCGCTTAAGGGGTAGTATCGTCTTTTTCGGAATTTTTCTAGTTTTAGCTTGGAGTCTTGCTATCGACTCGTCGACAAAAATTTAGCATGAGTCTACGCTACTGACTCGCCGACAAAAATGTAGCAGGAGCGTCTTTGGCGCTATAAGGGTAAAATTGTCCTTTTTTGTGTTTTTGTAGTTTTAGCGTAATTTAGGTTAGTTAGGTAGTTTCCGTTAGTTTGTTGTAGTTTCGTACGTGCCGTGCGGAGGTTCTGTGCTGCAATATTGTTATAATAGTTGGCGTGTTGAAAAAATGGCGAAAAATGGCCAAAACAGTTGCTGGAAATGGCGTCTGCGGAAAAATTCTGATCTGCAGCTGTTGCACGACCGTGCGTTCCCGAGGGTCGGCACGGTGGATCGCACCCACGGTGCATCTCCGAGAACAGTGAATGGGCTTGAACGATGTCGGTGACGCACGACCGTGCCAAAGGTCGAACGACCGTGCATCAGGCTGAGGGCAGTTTTGTCATTTGGCACTATAAATACCCTCATCTGCAGCCCCCATTCACAATTCGCGAAACCCTACCAGCACCAGGCCGTTCCAGAGCGATACTTCATCAAATCGCACGGTTTTTCGCACGATCTCACACCCTTCTTCGCACGGTACGTTCCTAATTGTAGATTTCTTGTTTCCTTGCTTTCTAAGTTAGATTTCCTCCGATTCTTCAAGGGATTTATTAGGGTTCTCTTCATAAACAAATCGAAACCCTAACCCTTGTTTGAATCATACTTATCGTGAACACCCGGTTAAGTTTCCGACCCCTGTTTGTACAAAAAAAGTTGTTGATTTTGATAAAATCAGGCTATTCGATGTTCAAGGGTTCAAAATCTGCAGGTCACTTGTCGCACGGACGTTCCACGGATGGAACGGTCGTGCCAGTCTGGGTGATTCACGATTCCAGCTTGTTGTTCGGTGTTGCACGGTGGTGCCGTTGGTCGCACGCCGTGCAGTTCCGACATCTCTGGACAGATGGTGCATGTCATCGGCAACGCACGACCGTGCATATCGTCGCACGACCGTGCCATATGCCCAGATCAGAATTCACAGCTTCTTCATAAGTGGCTGCTCGGCTGTTTTTGATTCAAAATTTTCATGTTTCCATCTCTCTAATGATACTTCTCATACAGATGAACCATCCGTTCCTTCAATTCGATCCCAACGATGAGCGAGAGGCTTTGTGCATCCCGAAACGTGACGCATTATGGGCACGGCGGGGGCAGTTCGGAGTCCCTCGATGGTTGGATTGGGAAGTCATGCAGGAACTCAATCAGTATGACCGACTAGACAACATGATGAGTCGCCCACTTACAAATCTGTTCGGTTGCAACCGACCCGTTTACCTGGAGCTGACCATAGAGTTCTTCGCATCTTATGCCTACGAAAAACCGGTTGCTGCCCGAAAACCCAAATTCCGCCACAAGGAGCGGGTAGCTTTCAGGTTATGTGGTCGATGGCATAGGTGGTCGGTTGGTCGTTTGGGTAGAAGGCTCGAGATTTATACTAGGGAAGATATGGATGATCCCAATGTCTTCACAGATCAGTTCACCTTCCCTTCTGTTGCAGCACAGGATGCATTTTGGGCTGCAAATGCTGTTGGGGATCCCTACAACCCGAGGATGTCAAAGGCTTCGCGACTCAAAGACCCTTTGGTACGAGTGATGCACCATGTTTTTAGCCATACGATATGCGGTCGCATGGACAGTCTTGGTAATTGTCCAACACCAGATTTGATTTTTCTATATGCGTTGGTGGAGAAAGTACCTATCAACCTGGCCGCACGAATGGCTGAATACTTCGTCAAGTGCTCGGGGCGGACTCCGAGCAGTCAGATACATGGCGGTCAGTATGTGACCGAAATAGCGTACAACGAACGCTATATGACTGAGGAGGTGCTTCAGGGTCTCACTCTGATAACCGAGGGGGTTCATGTCGACATTAGGTCACTCAAGGCCATGGGGGTGATTGCAGAGTTAGATAGGGGGGATAGGTTGAGGGGGCTGAATAACGAGGTCTGGGACCCGTTACCCCCACTTCCATCAGACGAAGAGGATGAAGAAATGCAGGAGCAGCACGCAGTTTAGCAGCACGGACCGCACACACCACCACACCAGACACCGCCACATGAGCCGCAGCACCATGAGTACCACCAGCATCATGATTGGCCAGAGTTTTACCAGCAGTTCCAGCAGATGCGTGTTACGCAGGAGCAGCATAGTACTTACATTGACCAGATTAGATCGAGCCAGGACGAGATCCGGGCTACTCAGGATCAGCTCAGGGCCGCTCAGGACCAGCTTAGGCATAGTCAGGAGAGCTTATACCAGGGAGTGAGTGCCGGATTTTCATACTTGTTCGGGGAGATGCATCATGCATACCCTGACTACTTTCAGCACCCTCCATAGTTCCCACCGTGGAACCCCCCTGGTTATGGCGATGCGGGTCTGTCCTTTACTAGAGACGATGATGGTGATGACGCTTAGGAGCGGTGGAGTGATAGTTGGTGGTTATTTTTAGTATTTCAGTACTTTGTTTTGGGTGTTTATTTTTTACTGTTATTTCAAAACACCCCGGTTATGTATGCTTTATTTTTCAGACTCTGTACTTTAGTTTTTATGTTATGTCTTTGTTGGGATTGTTAGTTTTTATATTTATGTATATTATGGTTGATTTGTGATTTTTCTGTTTCTGTTCTATTTTGGTGCACATGTGACATACTTGCAGGTTTTGGGCTATTGGATCTTGGACCGGAGCACGTGACAGATACAGCTTCGGAAGTCTCGTTGCATCAACATCATCTTGAGGGGAGTATTGTTATCCTTTTCTCTATATTTCGGGTCTCGCATTGGGGACAATGCGAAGTTCAAGTGTGGGGAGGGGGTTAACTTTGTTAACTTTGTTTGTCCTCATATATATATATATAAAAAAAATCAGAAAATCAGAAAAATCATTCAAAAATACCTGTATTTTGTATATATTTTAGTAAATAAACTGGTTGGTTGTGTTTTAGAAAGCTTCGGACTTGATAAAAAACTCGACAAGCAAAATATTTTTGAAAAAGGAAACCGGAAAGCGTGACAAACAAAGAAAGACTTACATGATAGTTTTCACACTTTTACCCTTTCCATCCATTACGTGAGCATATTTGAGCCTATTTTATATATTTGTTTGTTCATTTCGGATATAGAAGTGAGCCGGATGTTATGTGTGATTTAGAACTTGTCACTAGTATGCTTGTTAAGACCATGAACTTGTGGATTTGTGTAAAAGTGATAGAGGCACCTAGATTACCCCTTTGTTGTAAACCTTGTTCTTTGTGTTGTGCTTCCCGTTCACCTTATATTACCCTTTAGGATTAACCATGTCGAGCCTTCCCGTTTACCTTTGTTTACCCACATTATCGCCCACTTAGCCAAATTTAGCCTTTGTATGTTTTTAAACCTTTTTAGTGTTGAAACTCGGACAAAATAATCGTTTAACTAGCGTTTGTTTCAGTTTATTATATAATTAGTTGTTTGCAAAAAAAAAAAAACAAAACCAGCAGAAAATAAAACACCCTAGGGTGAAGTTGATAAAAAATCGAGCAATTTTGAATGCTTAAATGTTAAAATTTCGTTGATAAGCTAGATTGCGCAATAGTCGCCTTTTTAAGGCATTTGTATGTATAGTTGTATATTTTTGTTGCTAGTTAAACGCTACTACCGAGTTTTAACCATTTTCGCCACTTTATATGTCCACTTCCATCCCTTCGCCCAAGCCTAACGTTACAACCCGTAAAGACCTCTTGATTTACACTTGTTTGCATAATGTTGGTGGAGACGAGATCTTATGACAAGCTTATGATATTGCATATTTCATTGACGAGGCATTGAGTGTTTGCACATACACATTTTATGTATGTTTCATAAATAAAACCGAGTGTGTGTGAACATTGTGAGTCGTGTGAAGATTAACATGTTGAGTCAATTAAATGTGAAGTCATGGCTTTTTGTTTGTCGCTATATAATTGCATATGCTTGTTGGGTTTGAGTCTTTTGATGTTGTCTTTCGACAAACCGGCTAACTGTTTATAGTAGTTTTTCAATAAAATAGTGTGTAAATTATCGTTCTTGTTTGTTTCTGTCTTTTATTGCTTTTTAGTTCAGCTTGCTTGAGGACAAGCAAGGTTCAAGTGTGGGGAGATTTGATATTCGCTAATTTACACATATTTTAGTCCCCCGTTTTACCCCTATTTTATGCGTTTTCAGCCGTAAAACCGTCATTCGGATACTTAATTATCTACATTTTTGTTTACAGGCCTAAAACAGCATACCAGACAAGATGACAGCGAAAACGAGGACTTTTCGGACAAAACGACGAAGCTGCGAAACTTCTGTTAGAAAACTGACCTGGGCGTTGGGAACGATCGTGCGACCTGATGCACGACCGTGCGTCACCGATGATTCATGAAGACCCCGGCAGTGAACGAGGGTGCAACTCCGCATTGAAGGCAACCCGGGAATGCACGGTCGTTCCATATCATGCACCCCGTGCATCTCCGATGACCAAGCCAACCTCGGAACTGAACGACCAGTGCGACCAGGCGTGCAACAACAACCCGGTGATGAACGACCGTGCCACATGGAGAACGGTCGTGCGATATCGAATCTGGTCAACGATCTGCTGATGTCACGCAGTATGGTGGACCACCACCAATAATTGCTTAAAGTGCACGGTCGTGCGATCAGAGAACGACCGTGCGACATCGAAAAAGCATAAAAACAGAACAGAACCATTCTATTAGGAACTCTGGAATTTTGGAGAGCTTTGCAGGAGATTTTGAGGCTCCGAAGGCTTCTGCTTTCACTCGGATTCAAGCCACATTGCCCGATTTTGCTCGTTATCTTCCAGATTCTTAATCTTGTGCTTGTTTATGGTTTGGATTTCTAATCTTTCCAGAATTTTGTTAATGTTTCAAGCATTTAGATTAATATTTATGTATTATTGTAGCCTTTGGGCAAAAACACAACAATCCCTTGCTTGATTATAGCCATTAGTATGTTAATCTTTGTTTGTAATGACATTTTGAAGTATTTTCTATGATTATCTTTGATGATTAGTTTGCAACCTTGTTATTGATATTGATTTCTTGATTATAAGTAATTGTGTTGGATGATTGGTACTTGGTTAGTTAAGATAGTTGAAAAATGAAGCTTAATTAATCATGTATTAACTAACTTTTAATTTGGTTAACTAGTTTAACTTGGTTAAAATGTGGGCACCATGATACTAGAAATGGTTAGTGGTTTACTAAAATGTAATTATTGTTAATCAAGAAAGCTTGCCCTCACGGAAGGACTCTAACGGGTTAGATGGTGTTGTTATGAATTCTTGCCATGATTTGTTAGCTTAGTTAGTAGTTTCGGCCAAAATTGCTATCTTGGTGAATTTATGTGCAAGATTTGTAAAATGAACTCGGTTGTGATTTAATCTAGTTTATGCTTGTCTTGGTGGTTGCATTGTGTTTATCGGTGTCGCTTTGATTAAGTGAGGTTAGAAAACTCCTAACGGATGACTAACTTATTTTTAGGAGATTTTTATAGACATTTATCAATTGCACGTTAAAGAACAATTTTAGGTGGTTAAAGTGTGTTTATCGTTTTAACTTTCCGAATGATTGTCATGTTAGGATTCCCGAAAGGGATACTAATTGTCTCAAAATGGAAAATTGACCGAATGCTTCTAGTGCCAAAACCGACTTAGTTAACATGCTTTGGTTGTGTATTAAGCAAGGCTATTTATATATAATCTACTATGTTTTATAAATATTTATTTATGCTTACTTTAGTTTAGTTAAAACTAAAACAACTTATGTTTTTACCGGTAATTTAGTGGCAAAGGTCTAGTATTATTTCTCCGCCCATTTCCGTGGATCGATAAAAAGTTCTTACCGATACTTTACTACATATATGACGGGGTACACTTGCCCTTTTCGTGTGTGTTTTGATGTAAAAGTAATAATCACTTTTATAAATTTAAAACCAAATCGTGTGTAATTTCATTGTAAAAAATTATGTGTAGTCGCGCACACACCAAGTTTTTGGCGCCGCTGCCGGGGAATGGCGAGTTTTAGGAACGACCCGAGTCATTGTGTTATCGGTGTATATACTTGTTAATATTTGTGTATATTTTCGTGATCATTTATTTGTTGATTTATTTGTTAATATTTCTTGCTTTTAATTCAATTTATTCATTTTCGTGATTCCTTTGTACACTTGTAAATTTTTATTCTAATTATTTGTTCTAATCCGGATTTATTTATTCATTTATTCGTTGAATTTTCGGCTCTTAAAAATCATTTTTACACTAGCCGATTCGATTGTATTCATTGCTTAATTTTTTTATAAAAATTTCGGCCCATTTTCGGATTTTTATAAATTTTTCAGCCCATTTTTATAAATATTCTGTTTCTATTCAGCTAAAAAAAACAGCATTATTATATTAATAAACTATTCATTGTGTCAGTTTTTCGTTTGCAGGTTGATGTCCTCAACTCCCGCGCCCGCTATTGCTGAGCCGACTGACGAACCAACGCATAATCTTAGAAGAAGTAAGAGGCTGCGCGAAAGGTCACTTGTCATTGCACAACGCATAGCAAATGCAATCGACGAGCCGGTGATTATCTCTGAAGACCAAAGCTCAGGGGACGAGGAGAGAGTCGTCATGGCGGACGACGACCGACCGCTGAATGAAACAAATCAGCTCGGAAGGGCAGGCCTGGAGCCGAGTTCCTTCAGCCTACTATAGATACTCCTACTTTTGAAATTAGACCTAGTATTATTAATATGGTGCAAAATTCTGTACAGTTTGACGGACGTGAGCATGAAGATCCTGGGAGGCATATCGCTGCTTTTCTCGCTGTTTGTTCGACATTTAGGATTACAGGTGTTTCGGAGGATGCGATTCGGTTGAGGTTGTTTCCGTTTTCGTTACGTGACAAAGCTAGAGCTTGGCTTATGTCACTTCCTGCCGGGTCCATCAGGACCTGGAATCAGTTGGCGGAGCAGTTTATGCAGAAATATTTTCCACCTGAGAAAACGAACAAGCTACGGAACCGGATTGTTTCCTTTCGCCAGGACGAGGGCGAGTCGTTGCATGCGGCTTGGGAGAGATTCAAGGATTTGTTGATTGATGTGCCACATCATGGCTTCTCCAAGCGTCAGCTGGTTTTGACGTTCTATCAGGGGCTCAGCTATAATACGCAGGAGCGATTAGACGTGAACGCGGGAGGCGATCTTGGAACTAAGACGCCGACTGAAGCGTATGATATTATAGAAAAAGCTGCGTTGAAATCCAGCTCGCGTCGAGATGGAGATAGAGGTCGGGCATCGTCATCATCATCTCGCTCAGGATTTCATGTTGTAGATGACTACACGGCCATTACTGCACAAATCTCGGCTCTTGCATCGAGATTCGACAGGTACCAGATGATTGCGCATGCTGGCTCGGGATGTGACCAGTGCGGAGTGTCACACGAGCCTGGGGCATGTTTTCAGGGAGTCGTATATGAGGGCCACGAGGAAGTAGATTTCGTGAGTAATCAAGTGAGGCCGAAGAACAACCCGTACAGTAACACCTATAATCCCGGTTGGAGAAATCACCCAAATTTTGGCTGGCGAGCGAACGCAGGAAATCAGAATCCTCTGGGATTTACTCAGCGCGCTCCAGCGCCTCAGCAGGGTCAGCAGTACCAACAGTACAACCAACCCTACCAGCAGCGTCCATATTCGTACCAGAATCAGGGCACTGGGAGTAGCTCCCAGCAGCAGGCCCCTCAGTCTAATTCCAAGCTGGAGGATATGATGGCTCAGCTTCTCTCTAGCTCCGAAAAACGATACCAACAAAGCGAAGATCGTTTTCTACCTAACGAGGGAGAAATGAGGAGTCAGAAAGCTTGCCCTCACGGAAGGACTCTAACGGGTTAAATGGTGTTGTTATGAATTCTTGCCATGATTTGTTAGCTTAGTTAGTAGTTTCGGCCAAAATTGCTATCTTGGTGAATTTATGTGCAAGATTTGTAAAATGAACTCGGTTGTGATTTAATCTAGTTTATGCTTGTCTCGGTGGTTGCATTGTGTTTATTGGTGTCGCTTTCCTTGATTAAGTGAGGTTAGAAAACTCCTAACGGATGACTAACTTATTTATAGGAGATTTTTATAGACATTTATCAATTGCACGTTAAAGAACAATTTTAGGTGGTTAAAGTGTGTTTATCGTTTTAACTTTCCGAATGATTGCCATGTTAGGATTCCCGAAAGGGATACTAATTGTCTCAAAATGGAAAATTGACCGAATGCTTCTAGTGCCAAAACCGACTTAGTTAACATGCTTTGGTTGTGTATTAAGCAAGGCTATTTATATATAATCTACTATGTTTTATAAATATTTATTTATGCTTACTTTAGTTTAGTTAAAACTAAAACAACTTATGTTTTTACCGGTAATTTAGTGGCAAAGGTCCAGTATTATTTCTCCGCCCATTTCCGTGGATCGATACTTGGTTCTTACCGATACTTTACTACATATATGACGGGGTACACTTGCCCTTTTCGTGTGTGTTTTGATGTAAAAGTAATAATCACTTTTATAAATTTAAAACCAAATCGTGTGTAATTTCATTGTAAAAAATTATGTATATATACGCACACGTCAACTTCAAAGACCTGAATAAAGCATGCCAAAAGATTGCTATGCGCTTCCTGAGATAGACAAAAAAGTTGACTCGCTAGCATCGTTTCGATGGAAGTGCTTTCTTGACTGTTATAAGGGTTATCATCAGGTCCAGATGAAAGAAGAAGACGAGGACAAGACTGCATTCCGCACAGACAAGGGCATCTTCTGCTATACAAAAATGCCCTTTGGCTTTACGTAACGCCGGCGCAACCTACCAACGCCTAATGGATACAGTCTTCTGAGGAGACATTGGTAAAACAATCAAGGTATACATGGATGACCTCGTCATCATGAGCCACGAGGAGGAAACGATGCTGACAAATATTCAACGCACATTCGATTCTTTGCGCTGCGTAAACTTAAAGCTCAACCCAACGAAGTGTTCCTTCGGGATGGAAGAGGGGAAATTTCTGGGTTTCGTAGTAACAAGAGATGGGTTTAAAGTAAAACCAGAGAAAGTGCAGGCCATCCAGCTAATGCCATCACCTGCAACAATAAAAGAAATGCAAAGACTCGCCGGACGTCTAGCAGCCTTGAACAGATTCTTGGCAAATCATGCGGCAAAGTCTTATCCATTCATTAGTACACTGCGAAACTGCGCCAAGAAAACCCACTTCCAGTGGACACCCGAAGCGGAAGCAGCCTTCAAGCAAATGAAGGAATGTTTAATCCAGTTACCAACGCTAACAGCACCGCGAGAAAAAGAACTGCTGATCTTATATCTATCTGCTGCGGAAGTAGCGGTAGGTGCAGTATTAATGGTGGAGCGAGAAAACATTCAGACTCCAATTTACTATATAAGCAAGATGCTCACTGGCCCAGAGACGCGCTACTCAATGATAGAAAAGCTGGTCCTAGCACTAGTACGTGCATCACGACGCTTACGTCGGTATTTCTCTGGTCATGTCATCACAGTTCTTACTAATTACCACTTAGGTCAAATCCTTTCCAAGCCCGACGTGGCAGGAAGATTGGCCAAGTGGGCTATTAAGCTAGGAGGATACAGTATCCTGTACAGACCGCGACCAGCAATCAAGGGGCAAGTTCTAGCAGATTTTGCCACAGAGGTTCCCACCGATAAAGTCCAAGAATGCGAGGCAATCCAGAACCCTGTTCCTGTTTTCGACGATAGGGTCTGGACTCTACACACAGATGGAGCTTCTAATGACGATGGAGCAGGCGCAGGACTCCGGTTGGTCAGCCCAGATAATCACGAACTTACATATGCTATACGCCTGGATTTCCGAAGCACGAACAACGAAGCAGAATATGAAGCGTTCTTAGCAGGCCTTCTCTTAGCGCTTAAAATGGGGGCAAAAAACCTCGAAGCTAACGTTGATTCAAAACTAGTGGCCGAGCAAGTTAATGGGCACTACGATGCAAAAGGAGAGGCTATGGCGTTATACCTAGAACAAGCGCGGATGTTAATCAGCCAATTCAAACGTTCAAGGTTAACCATATAAACAGAAGCGAAAACAAGCACGCGGATGCACTGAGCAAATTGGCCGCCACTAGTTTCAAACACTTAGCAAAAGAGGTGCGCATCGAGGTATTGTCCAATCCTTCTGTCCCTCTCAAACAAGTAAACGTCATAGAGATCGGCAATCCATCCTGGATGTCTCCGATCATCTTTACTGACAACACGGAAAGCTTCCGGAAGGAAAGGCAGAAGCTAGAAAAATCCAGAACAAAGCAATAAACTATGAAATGGCGGACGGGATTCTATACTGAAAGTCATTTATGGGACCGCTACTGCGTTGTGTCGACAAAACAGACGCGCAATACTTGGTCAGGGAAATCCACGAAGCCATATGTGGGATACACGTCGGACCGCGCATGGTGGTGGCAAAAATAATGAATGCAGGCTACTATTGGCCGGGAATGCACGCAGACGCGGTAGAATTACTACGGAAATGCGCAGCATGTCAGCGCCACGCGCTAAAGATACTCCGACCAAAGAATCCGCTCGTACCGGTCACGTCCCCTTGGCCCTTCCAACAATGGGGCATTGATCTGGTTGGCCCATTCCCTGACGCACCAGGCGCAGTAAAATTCATTATCGTAGCAGTAGACTATTTCACAAAGTGGGTTGAAGCCAAGGCACTAGCGTCAACAACAGCAATGGTAATTCGCAAATTTATATGGGAACATATCATTTGCAGGTTCGGATTACCATTGCGAATCATCTCCGACAACGGCACTAACTTTGCCTCGGAAGATCTTCAGAAATGGTTCAAAGAAATGAAAATCGAGCACACCTTTGCCTCTATGGCGCCCACAAGCAAACGGCCAAGTCGAGAGTGTCAACAAACAGATAGTCGACGACATTAAGGCGCGACTTGGGACAGCGCGTAGAGGATGGGTTGATGAACTCCCCAGCATCCTATGGGCCCATCGTACTATGCCAAAGACAAGCACGGGAGAAACTCCATTCAGTCTTGTCTACGGATCTGAGGCGGTAATCCCAGCCGAAATTGGCCTCCCATCACCGCGTATGGTTGCCATGGAGAAGCAAAACAATGAGCAAGAGCGAAGACTGGATTTAGACCTTCTTGAAGAAAGGCGCGAGAACGCCGCCATCACAGAAGCAAGGTACAAATCCAAACTTGAAAAATACTACGACGCGCGCGTGCGCGTATGTACCTTCGTTCCAGGAGACTTCGTCTTACGCGACAATGAAGCTTCTAATGCCGAAAAACCAAGCAAACTAGCTCCAAAATGGGAAGGACCATACATTATCAATGAAGTCCTAGACAAAGGGGCATACACCCTGAAAAGAATTGATGGGACACTAGTTCCCCCTACCTGGAACGCACAGCAGCTGCGCAGGTGTTATATATAAGCCGAACTATTCCACAAGACGAAACAATAGAAGCAATGTATTGTTCTATTCCACTTTGTATTATTGGCCCTGCACCTTACTAATGCAAGAAATTATCCTTACACGTTATCGTTTATGTAACACCCCAACCTGAACAGGCTGACGTGTCACTCATACAGATATCAAAACTAAAACCAATCCATAACGTTGAAAACAAAAGATCCTAATTACATTTTCATTACATTACCAAAATAAAAATAAATCTTTATCTTCACGACACTCTTCACTTATTCCCCACGTTTCCCAAATTACCTGTCAAACAAATAAGACAAACACAAGAAAGAAACTACGGCTGAGACAAAAAGTTGCTCAGTAACGGAGAAATCAACAGTAAAAGTAAGGCACGCATACAGAAGCAAAATGAATTAGTACTGACACTAACAAATACAAAAGATGGCACTGAAATAACTACTTTTATAACTTGAATCCCAAAACTTATGCTGAACAGATAACAGATGCTGAACATAATCAGATGCATATAATCATATCAAACATATCATAACAGAGACAAGACATATGTGACAACATATAACAATAAAACCAGTCACGTAATATAGAAACACCCACGAGCCTAAACAGAGGCATGCATGGCTATAGTCCATGCGCCGAGATGGTGCGTGTAGGCGTACAAACATTATTCCATCTTAACAGGAGTCAGGAGTCAGAGCTAAGATCGATCTATTTGCCTCTAGGGGCCATGTGCCACACAAGCACAAACTAGAGACGCCGTGAACTTTAGCTACGCACCGTCACGATGAGTGCCATGTCGTTGACGCCCCAACGACACGTAACTTATAATTGCTCGGGTGACAGAGTACAAAGCGTATCAGAAATAAAGGTATCTTGCCATAAGTCTAACGAAAACATGCAATAATGAGCACAAGGTCCAAGGTCTATTGCATGCTACAATAAATACTAATCATATAACAATACGAAACAGAGACCAGTAGCGAAAACATCCGTACTACAAAGTAACGGATTTGAATAAAAATACTATGATGTAAACGAAACAGAATCCGTACCTTATTAGCCAGCAAAGCAAAGCAAAACCAAAACTCAAGTCGTCCACAAAAATCAAAGACCTAAAGAACCATTATGACTCAAATCAGTTTTATCAATATAACTCATTTGTTATAGTTTTCCGGTTACCAGAACTCGAACCTTAAAGACATATATTTAAGTAATCACCAGTTCCATTAACTAGTAGAAAAACTAAAACTTATTTGATTAATACGATGTTAGTTTCAACTATTTTTCTAATTAATTAGAGTAGTATCATTTATAAACCACCAGATTTAACTTTATAAAATTAAAACCCATACTTTAACACTTGTAATTTCAAGAAAATACCGATTCGGTTTATTTATGAAAATACTAACCATAATAACACACCATTATTTAGTTGTAGTCCTTTTTCATCAATTAGAATTCATTTTATATTTAAAATAATTCTATATGTATACATGCTTCTATATGTAAAAAGAAAAAAGAAAGAAAAAAAACAATAATTAAATCAAATTACCCCACTGAAAAGAATTTGCTAATTTGCAAAGATTTATAATTGTGTCACTTTTCCTCATTAAGTCCCCATGACTCTACACATTTATTCATTGGACTCTTGTCACCACTACCAAGTAATGCCAGGATTTTTAGCAACTTAATTTGTATGAAAGGAGCAGGTGTCTGATGATAATCGTAAGTTTTTGGCAATCTACGTTCAGCAACTTGTTTAAGAATGTTGACAAAGCTTACAACTAAATCATTGCTTCAGTTCGTATTAAGGTCAACTATCAATTAGTAAATTAGTGATCACTTGTTATGTTTAGATTTGGAGATGGAATTTCTTAAGCTAAATAAGAAAACGACCGTAGAGTAACGTCGGCGACAAACGCATTACAAACGTTCTGATCATACAACTTTTAACATTTAAGCTCTAGTATCTGGAAAACCAATACTAACAAAACATAATTTAACTTCTATATATGAATCGAACGAGGGTTCGATGGGGTACCTTAAACGCCAAACGGAAATCAGACGGAGACTAATGGAGTAGCAACAACAGGTAGTCAAACGGAACAGAACTGAGATGAACGGTAACGGTGATTCACGGTTAGCGTTCGGCTACTTCGTCACCGGATCAAACGAACAACTTCCATATCAGATTTTGCATCAAAGCATGACTCGAAAGAAGATAATAAGTTAATTACCAGTACCTGATCGTGAGTCTAAATGACTCGAACGGAATGCGAAACACACGAGATGGTCACGGCCGTACCGACGCTGGTTTGGCGGCTATCGGTGGTGCTACGGGTTGTGCGGCGGTGCGGTCACGGTGGAGTGCGAGGACTGAATAGCGGCTGCTGTACGCCGCAGCGAGTTGTGGTTGTGTGGCCTGAACAGCGGTGACTGGTGGTTGTGCGGAGAGGTGGCGCGACAAAGAGCTCCGTCGAACAAAGGTTTACAGAGGATTGCGATGATGGTGTTCGTCGGAGTTATGATTGGTATGAAGATCGAATTCAGAAGTGATTATGAAAGGTTTATAATGAACGGTTATCCTAGATTCGTAACCCAAAACCTTCGGCCGATTCGTTAGATGAGATAGCGTTGTAAATTTCCATAGAGATAATAAAAGAAGAATTGCCGCAAAAACCGACGTTGGACTTGGAACAAGGATTTGAAAATTTGCTTTATGTATTATAACTAGTTGATGCCCCGCCCGCGTTGCGGGGCGATGGCCGAATAATTCTCAATCAATTAAAAAAATACTACTATAATTTTGCTACAAAAAAAAACAATGATAAGACCGTAATTTTGGGCTAATGGCAAAACTGTAATTTTTCAGGACTAATGTGCCAGTCTTAGGCAACTCCTTGACACGAAAAAATAGTAAATCGAGTAAACCAATTAAAACAAAAAACCTTTATGGACCAATGGGGAAGTGCTAGGAAGATGCCGGCATGACTGTAATTTTAAACTGGGGGCAAAATTGTAAAACTAAAATGATGGGAAAAAACGTAATTTTTAACTGAGGGAGAAATCATAATTTTAATTCAGGGATAAATCGTAAATTAAATGGACCAATGGGGAAGTTCTAGGAAGATGCCGGCATGACTGTAATTTTAAATTGGGGGCAAAATTGTAATTTCACCAGGAAAACAAACAAAAAAGATTGGCAAAATGTAAATTTAAGTTGAGGGCAAAATCGTAACTTGGCTGTGAGAAAAAAAAACTAATGGCAAAACTATAAATTTATACGGGGCAAAATCATAATTTTGAACCGAGGGCAAAATCGGAATTTTTAGCTGGGAGCAAAAGCATAAATTTATTTTTAAGTAGGGGTAAAAACATAACTTTGAACTGATGGCAAAATCGTAATTTTAAGGGAAAAAACTAATGGCAAAACTGTAAATTGAAACGGGGCAAAATTATAATTTTGAATCGGGGGCAAAATTGAAATATTTAGCTAGGAGCAAAAGCGTAAATTTATTTTTAAGTGGGGGCAAAAACATAATTTTGAGCTGATGACAAAAATCGTACTTTTACAACAGAATAAAATCGTAAATTTGTTGGACCAATAGGAGAGTGTCATGCAACTGCCTGACACTATTACCCCTTGCCACCCATTTAGCCCAATAGAAGGCAGGGACTATTTCCCGACATTAATGTTTGTAGTTGTTGAAAATAATAAGTATATACTCTTCTTTTCCTTTTTCCTTTACGTAACCAACAAGACAAAGAAATACTTGCATATGTATAACATAATTGTAATAATAATTGAAACTTAAAAATCTTTATCCAATATTTCTATTACCATTATTAATATAGATTTTTTTTATTTATACCTATTATTCGTATATTACAGTTTATTACAAATTGCATATAATCCTTTTTGGTTTACGCGAAAACAATATGGTAAACATTGTGCGCCCCATGAGCAGTCTAAAAACAGCACAATTCCGCGCGCATTTTTAGACAAACGTTCACACATTGTTGGTGCATCTAGTGTCTGTTAACTTCGTCTTTATCGAGTCTTATGTCTAGATAGGATAAACGAACACACAACAGGGTTGAAATTAGGGTTTTATATGATAAAGTAGGTAATTCCGCTTGAAATGGGTTATGGCAGTTTCAAGCGAAATCAACTAATGTAATTCCGCTTGAAACGACCTGTGACATGTTCAAGCGGAATCACCAACATTATAAATAGGTGTTGTTTGTGTTCATTTGGAGCGGAATTAGCAGTGTGTGTTTGAGAGCCGAGGTGCTGCCGAATTGTAATCAGATCTGTAAAAGCTCAGGAAATCAGTAATAGATAAAGATTAGAAAGGAACAAGCTGTGTTGACATCTTTTACATTGATTCCGCCTTTGTACTTGATGATGAACTACTCATACTGACTATTTAGGGTCACACGACGGTCCAACAAGTGGTATCAGAGCTCAGGACGAGGAGTTCATACCAATTCAGCTTGATTTTACCGGATTCTCTCACTTCTACCCTTTCTTTTCTGATTTGAACAAAATTTAACGGTCAAAATGGATTAAAACTCTCACATATCAAGCGAAACATAGTTCTAACTAATCCTTGAAAGAATTGGACCTTAATTCGAACATATTCGGACAAAATTGATTAATTCCGCTTGAAAATCAGTTTGAACATTCTGACGTCATAGTTATTCCGCTTGAAAGTATCAGTGTAATTCCAAGCGGAATTACATATTTGGTTAATTTCGCTTGAAACTATTGTTTGATTTCGCTTGAATTTAGATTTCGCTTGAAAGTTCAAGCGAAATAAGTGATTTCGCTTCAAAATCTGTTTCCGCTTGAAAAAATCTTATTCCGCTTGAAAAGCTATCTCGCTCAAAAGCCGATTTCGCTTGAAGCTATTTCGCTTCAACTGATTTCGCTTGAAGTTATTTCGCTTCAACTGATTTCGCTTGAAATTGCTGTTTTTAAAATTTCAAAAATTTTCTAAGTGTTTGTTGATCGTTTCAGGTACTTGGAAATGGATGATTCGTTCATGAATCCATTTTGTGATGTGTTTGCTTATACCGGTGGTTTGGGAGATGATACAACGACAAATACGAAAGACACCACATCAACATCAAATCCAAATAAGATTCTTTCCGATGCGATGAGTGTAGAAAGTGCTTACGGTACATACAACAAGCCTCCTAAACTATTGGCGATCGAAGATTACAACCGGTGGGCTACCAGATTTGAAGAGTGGCTTAAAGCATTCGCATACTTAAGCTGGAAAAGTTTAAAGAATGGTTACAGTTCGGGAGATTGTGTTGGTGAATGTTTGACAGATACTGATGATATTGAAAGATACGTTGCTGAACAAAAATGCATAGCGTTGATTCATCAGTCAGTCAGAGATGATATAATTTCATTGATCGAGTATACAAATTCGACAGATCTTTGGGAAAAGTTGAAAGTTAAATGTGTAGGCAGTGCCGAAATAGTGAAAAACAAAAAGAAATTGTTGCGTAAAGAGTTTGATTTATTTGGTTGTATGAAGAATGAATCTGTTTGTAAAATGATTGAGAGATTTGGGCATCTGAAGATGGAGCTAGCAAGGCACAAAATCACATACACTCAAGAGGAGTTGGTCGACAAATTGTTTGATTCATTGCCGAATGAGCAAGATTGGCAATACTTTGCCTTGATGTTGAAGAACACAATCAAGTCTGAAGAGTTGACAGTGGATTTGCTAATCGAAAGACTAGAAAGCCATGAGTTGGAGATCAAGAAATCTAAAGTCAACAACTTAGCTTATCACCAGAATGTGGAGCTGTATTATAGAGGAAATCTTCCAAAGACTGGGTCTCCAAGAACAGCATTTTCTGCAGAGAGCTCAAACAATGTGAATCATGAAACTCCTCATAGTGGCTTCCATAATGGATCTTCTTCAACAACTTTAAGCCAATCTGCATCAAAGAATTTATTCCAGTGTAACATTGCTGTGGATCTGAAAAACGCTCAAAACTTCAGTGAAGAGTCAGCAAAACAGCAAATGGTATTCTTAGCGTCTGTGCTTGAATCGTACGAGAGCCTCGTGGCAGGCAAGATTGGAAACACCAACCTGACAAAAGAGGACTATGATTAGATAGATCCTGAAGAGATGGAACTGATCGATATTAGGTGGTGTATGGCCAGTGCAGTTCGACGGGCACAACGTTTCATGGAGATTACAGGAAGAAAGTCTATTGGTGGACCATCTACCAAGTTAGGCTTTGACAAGTCAAAAGTCACTTGCTTCAAATGTAAACAGAAAGGTTATTTTAAAAGAGAGTGCCAAAATGCTTTTGCTGATGACTCTGAAAATCCGTTCAGAGAAGATTACTACAAAAGAGCGATCTATCACCAGAACAAATCAGAACCACCTAGGATGAAGCAGCTTGAGGATACTCCCAAAGAAAAATCCAGAGCTCTCGCTGTGATTCATGACGACGAAGGCTTTGATTGGAGTGATATACTGCCTGAGGAAGATGCAGTAGGTTATGTGTTTGTAGCAACAACAGAAATTAAACCTTTCAGAGACACCAGAACAGCAGCAGAAAAATCAAATGATAGACAACAGAGAGTTCAATACAAAATGATGAGAATTTCTCGTGTATACAGTAAAGCTAAAAAGGCAAAAAGATGGGATGCGGATAGAGAGTGTTACCTTGATCCTGAAGGAAACATTGCTATTGATCCAAAGACTCTTAGTCTTGAAGCTTTCGCTGAGGAATTTGCTGAACTAGAAGAGTCTCAACAGAGAAAATGGTGGGGAGGTGGTGAAGAGAATGAGAAAGAGAAAGAAAAGGAGCAGGAGCAGGAGCTGAAGCCAAAGAAGATCGATGAAGGGATCATTGATACGTCACAAGAGTTGAACGCTGAAAACTTGATGAAGATGGCTGACAAGGTGCTGGCTGCTAAGGAACTTGAGGTAGACTCTAAGTCTGAATCTGAGTCTAAAAGCCAGGTTAGTTCAATTGCGTCAACGAGTGAGTCAGGTAAGAAAGTCAAAGATGACAGTGACTGCAAAAATTGCATGAAAAACTGCAAAGTTTGTAGTACACTCGCTTATCTCAATGGTACGAAGGTTGATGATCTGACAAAAAGAGTCAGAAAGGTTGAAGATCAGGTTCTTGATCGTGATAAAATGCTCAAATTTTAAAATGATCAAGTTAAAAAATTAACTGAGAAAATTGACATTGATAAAATTGAAGAAGAAAGAATTAGGAAACAAAACGAGAAACTAATTCATGAAAATCGTCAACTCTCAGAAAATTTTAACAAGTTAAAACAAACGATTCAAGATTCTGATGAACGAAACAGCAAAACAAGAAAAGAAAATGAGCATTTAACTGGAGTTCTTAGACACAAAGAAGAACAAATCAACAAGCAACTGGATGAGATTTGTAACACCTCGAAATTTTGTGTCCAATAATGTATTGACACGTGTCTTGAGTTTACACGTGGCATTTAATATTAAATAAAGGACTAATGTTGACAAACCTTGAAAGTATGTAAATTCTAGGGTTATAAATGTCAAACAAGGGTATGTATACTGTATAGCAACCCTAAACGATGCTAGTACCTTCAAACGAATAAATCATGGATCGTACGGAAGCGAAACGCAGAAGAAAGTGAGAGATTACAAGCTACAGGGGTTAACTGTGTCAACATGTTTAATTATACCTCTGAGTGACCCTTGACGTACCCGAGGCTTTGTAACAGTAAAATACGCTCACTAGAATATACTGTATAAATTCCGCGAAGTTCGGCTTATGTAACTAGTTTACATAAATTAGCCGATACGGGTCAAACCATATCATTTTGACCCCAAGATTCAGAGTGTGAATATTAAACCCGTATAAAATGAGTCTCCAAACTTGTTGGGTCAGAATCACATTCCATTCTCGGTTTTCGCCTTTCACGCGATTAAACCGTATCTATCCCTCGAAACTAACCGGTCTAGGCTACGGCTAATATAAAGACCCGTTAGGATTCTAATAGGTTATTTTAAAACCTTCGTTCCAGAATAGGAGCCCCAGTAAAAGATATCTGTGATTTAACTGATTAAGGACAATACTTGCAAAGGTAAATACTTTTAACTTATTTTCCCTTATACGGGCTTGGGTTACGGTATATAAAATACCGCTTGATTGAGCATCAAATCTTCCATCGCTTAGGTGGTTAATTGAATAATTTGATCGGATCATTTAAACAGTCTTGTTACTTAAAAGCCTTTGGGGGGTTAATGACCATGTCCCGGATATCCTAGGCATCATTTTACGAAATGGCCACGACCTCGACACCCGGGTGTAGGCGTACACCCGGTATTATGTCTATATTATAAAAGACGTAGTCGTTGGTTTACCCACCACGGTTTTACGCAAAGTGGTGTGTTTATTGATCTTTAACCCGGACTGGATCCGGGCTACTGAACGCATAGAAGGAACATGTAATTCGTTCACAAGATTATAATTTTAAATAATTCTCCCAAGTTATAAAAGTGTTTGTGCCTCGTGCATTCAAATCAATTTTAATAAACATTTTTCAAAAGTGTCGGTTGAATGTATTTACCAGTGTAAACTGACGTATTTTCCCCAAAAAGATTAAGTGCAGGTACTACACGTAATCGGCTGGCAATAGCTCCTTAGCATCTTAAGAAGTCTCGCAAGCTTGATGTCTTATCTGTTGAACAACACTTTTTATTTATTTTGATCCCTCCTGTGGATACTATTCAACTATATGTGATACAATCGATATTACAATAAATGGTTGGATAATATTTATCTTTATGCTTCCGCTGTGCATTTATATATTGTGGTTTGACTATATTGTTGCCAACTACGTCACGATAATCCCCCACCGGGCCCACCGGTGATACACGTGGAAATCGGGGTGTGACAGGTTGGTATCAGAGCCAACATTGAGTGAATTAAACACTATCCTAATGTGTTTAATCTCAATGACACAATTGCACATACTTGAGTCTAGACAAGAACATAGGACAAATTCGAATTATTATTCCAAGTTTGTCTTTTTCTTTTATTATTGTTACTTAAAGTTTTGAAAGCAGGAAATATGCCGCCAGTGATTTTCCGAGGAAGAGGAAGGGGAAGAAGAGGCAGAGGAGAGATCGTTACTCACAACGATCACGAAGCTGGACCTTCAAATACGCGAGCTCCTTCGACCACAAGGAGTGAAGAACCGTAAAGGCGAAGAGACCTTTATGAACCTGCGAGGCATTCCACCTCGCATAGCTCGACGCCATCGTACCGGCACTCATTCGGGCCAAATTCCGAAAATGATCCCAACAACCCGCAACCCTCCTTCATACCTCTACAGCGTTCGGTATCGCACCGAAATTTTGACGACCCTACTCCATACTTCAGAGGTCAGTTTAATCCAGCTGACTACATCCAGGAACCTTCAGGCTTCGTTCCGTTAGGACCACAAGATCACTTCTCCAAAGATCATATGGACGAGGATACTGATCCGACAGAACTTGCTCGTGGTACGCCCACGCATCCAATAGAAATCTCTGATGGGTCATCCTTTCATGGTACACCCTATCAGGGACCAGATAGCTTCTTGGCATTGTTTAATCAACACGAGTGGTACCACACGCCACAGACATCACAACAACCGCAACATCCGCGAGATCCCTCCGAGGATCCACGTTTCGTGGCAGTTACGCCACCACCTCCGCCACCGGTACAGCCAGTAATGCCTGATCCGCCAAGGCGTAGGAGGACAAATGCCCGTATGTCCACACGAGGAGGAGGGGATTTCCACTTCAGCACCCCTCGACACTCTAGTAGTAGCCACTACCCGCCACTACAAGAAGAAGGACCTTTAAGTCCTGGACAGGAGGCGAACTCCGCACCAGCTGCACCAACTTCGCCACCATTTGGGTATGACCACCCAATACCTGCATACATGGGTCCGTCGGCTTACAACCCGTTCGAACCATCCTCACAAGCACATTACAACTACAACTATGAACGCGACCCATATGTGGTAGCGGCTAGGTATAATGCTCACTATCCCGACGGAGCTCTTGGAAACAGGGGAGTACCGGACTACTCAGCTCATGGGTATCCAGCACCTCCCAGACCTCCAGTTCCGCAACAGGCGCCACAACCACGTTTCTCTCCTCCCAAACAAGAAGAAATACTCCACCGTTTGAGCCGTGTGGAAAGAGACTTCGAGGAAGAACGTAAGAGCCACCGAGGATTCCTCAAGGGCTTAGCAAACCTACTGAAGGGCAAGAAGAAGAAACGTGACCATTAGTCCTTATGTATGTTCTAATGTAATGTTTATTTTAAATAAGTCCCTGCGTGGACGTTTATCGTATTTTAGTCCCTACGTGGACTTATCTTTTAGTCCCTGCATGGACACTTATCTTGTATTAGTCCCTGCGTGGACTTGTCTCTTATTTTAACCTCTATGTAGGTATGTACTGTTTAAAAGTCCCGTTTAGGGCGGTGTGTAATCGTATTAAAATTATGGAATGTTATATTATGAATTTCATTTTGTTATTACTATATATGAAATAAATCAAAATCATTCCTTTTAATTTGATCTGCCTAAATAAAGAATCTTCAGAGTGAAACCTAGCCAGGTGTCTTTTAAGATCCGGCCAAGATGGTAAGACCGAATTAAAAGATTCACATCCCCTGTTAACCTTTGTAAACATGTTAACAATCATGGCAGATGTAATTCGTTAAAATTACACACGCCATTCTTACACAAAAATCCTTTAAAGGATTCCAAAGCCCAAATTAATGATATAATAAATCATGGGTTAAATCATCAATAAAGATGATCACTTGTTAAACATCCATTAGTGATGTAGTGCCTAAGGGCCGAATTATCAAACATCCGTTAGTGATGTAGCGACTACGAGCCATGCTTGTTGTCATCATAAGACAAAAGACAGTGGTGGTCTATGACTCCCTGTCAGAAGAAGGTAAAAGAACTACGGTTCAAACCTTCATACCTTGATTCTCCGTAATCTCGGCTAAATATTATAATAACGTCCTCGTGACTAGGCTTTTATGCCACTAGCAATATTAATTGTGATTAGGATAAGTATGTTCAAATCCTAAATAAAAGTGAGTAACAAATTAACCGGATATGGTCTTCGTTACCATGGTTAATGAATTGCCATTAAAGACAATTCAATAATAAACTCCTAAATAGAATTTTCATTATCTTCTGCAGCAGATACAAGCTACTATGGCGAATCCTAATGGAGGAAATAGTCATACAAATGAAGATGATTATGATAATGCCCAAATAAATCTAACGGGCGCACAACTCAAGGCTCTTGTCGACAACGCTGTGCAAGCAGCTCTAGATCGACAATATACAGAATCTCGAAGCAGAACTGTTTCCAAACCACCATCAAAGCCAAAGACACACTCAAAATCCCTCAGCAAACCACCATCCAAACCCAAGAAGTACGACGATAACCACTCGTCCAAGCCCAAGAAGGACGACGACAATCACTCGTCAAACGAAAATAGTGTTCGTCGCGAAAGGGAGTATACTGATGCTTCCCGTGCCAGGGGCTGCACATACAAGTACTTTGTGTCTTGTAAACCCCAGGACTTTACGGGGAGAAGGGTGCCGTCGAATGTATGACATGGTTGGATGAGATGGACACTGTGGTGGACATCAGTGGCTGCGCGGAAAGGGATGTAGTGAAGTTTGTGTCGCAGTCATTTAAGGGCGAGGCCCTAGCTTGGTGGAGGGCGCTGGTTCAGGCCTCGGGAAAAGTTGTGCTTTACAGCATGACGTGGGAGGAATTCGTTTCTCTCATCAAAGAAAATTACTGCCCTCAGCATGAGGTGGAGAAGATAGAGTCCGATTTTGTGTCATTGGTGATGACAAATCTGGACTGCCAGGCCTACTTAACGAGCTTCAACACGATGTCTCGATTGGTTCCATATCTAGTCACCCCGGAACCAAGGAGGATTGCTCGTTTTATCGGGGGGTTAGAACCCGCGATAAAGGCTAGCGTGAAGGCCTCTCGGCCAACGACCTTCAGGTCTGTGACTGACCTCTCTTTGTCCCTCACGATGGACGCGGTCCGACTGAGATCACAGAGGAACAAAGAGGCCGAAAAGAGGAAGCGTGAGGATGATACCTCGCGAAGGTCGGGAAAGAAGCACCGTGGGAACGGTGATGGCAAGAGAGGAACAGAATCGAGAAAAGATGGGCAACAAACCGGAGAGAAGCCCAAATGCAAAAACTGCCAAAAATTCCACTTTGGGAAATGCAGGTTTGGGCCGAACTCACAGTCCCAGTCAAAGACGCATACTTGTGGGCTGTGCAAGTCCAAAGACCACAAGACTGTGGACTGTAAGAAGATTAAAGACGCAACCTGCTACAACTGTAGTGAGAAGGGGCACATCAAGAGCAACTACCCCAAGATCGCCAAGAAGACTGAAGAAACCAAAAAGAATAACGCTAGAGTCTTCAAAATGGATGTGAAGGAAGCGTTGCAGGACGACAACGTAATCACAGGTACTTTTCTTGTGAATAATATATTTGCAAGAGTACTTTTCGATTCAGGCGCTGATAAATCCTTTGTAGACCAAAAATTTTGCAAATTGCTGAACATGCCTGTCAAAACCCTAAATGTGAAATACGAGGTAGAGCTAGCAGACGGCACTGTAGAAACCGTCTCCACTATATTAGAGGGATGTATGATATCCATTAAGAACCATTCTTTTCCTCTATCTCTACTTCCCTTTAATCTGGCTGGTTTTGACATCGTTCTGGGTATGGACTGGTTGTCCCACAACCAGGCCCAGATCGTTTGCAATAGAAAACAAATTGTGCTGAAAACCCCGAATGGTGAATCGCTCACCCTTCGAGGGGATACACAGTATGGATTGCCCGAGAACGTAACTATGCTCAAAGCTTCAAGATGCTTAAAAAGAGGCTGTGTCATCTACATGGCACAAGTGATTATCGAAGAGCCCAAACCAAGGATAGAGGACATTCCTATCATTTCGGAGTATCCAGAGGTTTTCCCTGAAGATCTACCTGGGTTGCCACCAGATAGGCAAGTGGAATTCAGAATAGATATCATCCCTGGAGCAGCTCCTATTGCTAGAGCACCCTACCGGCTAGCACCGACTGAAATGAAGGAATTAAGGACCCAGCTGGATGAACTATTAGCGAAAGGTTTCATCAAACCTAGTTCATCTCCTTGGGGAGCACCTGTCCTGTTTGTTAAGAAGAAGGACGGATCGATGCGGTTGTGCATCGATTATCGTGAACTTAATAAAGTCACGATAAAGAATAGATACCCATTGCCAAGGATCGACGATTTGTTTGATCAATTGCAAGGGGCTAGCTATTTCTCGAAGATCGACTTGAGGTCGGGCTACCATCAGCTGAAGGTCAGAGATGAAGACGTGCATAAAGCAGCATTTAGGACTCGCTACGGTCACTACGAGTTCCTAGTGATGCCTTTTGGGCTCACAAATGCACCGGCTGCGTTCATGGATCTCATGAATCGCGTTTGTAAGCCGTACTTGGACAAATTCGTCATCGTATTCATCGACGACATTCTTATCTATTCAAAGAATGAAGCTGACCATGAGAAACACCTACGATGTATCCTTAAATTGCTGCATCTTGAGAAACTCTATGCCAAATTCTCTAAATGTGAATTCTGGCTACGAGAAGTCCAATTTCTTGGACATGTCGTAAGTGAGCGTGGTATCCAGGTGGATCCCGCTAAGGTAGAGGCGGTCATGAATTGGCAAGAGCCAAGGACGCCCACAGAGATCCGTAGTTTCCTGGGATTGGCAGGATACTACAGGAGATTCATTGAGAATTTCTCAAGGATTGCTGCGCCCTTAACTTCTCTAACCAAGAAGAAGGAAAAGTTTGTTTGGGGCCCTAAGCAACAAGAATCCTTTGATATTTTGAAACAAAGGCTGAGCAACGCTCCTGTGTTGACGCTACCGGAAGGTACCGAAGAGTTCGTAGTTTACTGCGACGCGTCACACACTGGCATGGGGTGTGTGCTCATGCAGAAAGGCAAGGTGATTGCCTATGCTTCAAGACAGTTAAAGGTGCACGAAAAGAATTACACCACCCATGACTTGGAGTTGGGTGCCGTTGTATTCGCACTAAAACTGTGGAGGCATTATCTATACGGAATCAAGTTTGTGATCTAATCAGATCACAAAAGCCTTCAACATTTGTTCAATCAGAAGGAGCTAAACATGAGGCAACACCGTTGGATGGAGACCTTAAACGATTACGATTGTGAGATCAGATACCATCCCGGCAAGGCGAACGTAGTCGCCGATGCCCTGGGCCGGAAAGAAAGGATGAAACCCATCCGAATCAATGCTAGGAGAATGGAAGTAAAGAATAACTTGATTGAAAGGATATTAGCTGTCACACCCCAACCAATGGCGGAAACATTGGGATGAGACGAAGTGTGAAGATTGCTCGAGACATCATAACGCTATTTGTGACAATAATTTAATAATTCAAATTTCATTTCCAAACTTCAAGTAGTCATCAATACAAGATCCCAAATAACAACAAGTTTAATCAAAATAACAAACCAACATAACCAAAATTCGATACAACATATTAAACCTAACGTCTAAAGTGTGTATCTAGGCATCGTGCTACCTCTTTCATTTCATCATCATCAACCTGTAACATGTTTAAAATACAATTCAATGCAAAAGCAAAGGCGAGTATACAAGTTTGGTACATACATAGCATAAGTTAAAAGTGTGAACAATCCCTCGTAGCAAGCATGCGATTCAAGATAAACATTAAATATGGCATGTGTCTAACATATCAAACCAAGAAAACGCAACTTGCTCATGACATAACCAAAGTTTCAGTAGAGGCGGGTCGTTAATCCTATAGTGCTACATATGTCAAGGTTTGGCTCGTACGAAGTTAATGATAAGTTCAACACATAAGAATCACCCAAATTTAAAGTATCAAGCCATCACATATACAAGCATGTTATAGGAATGTTCATGTGTTTAGACAAAAGTTCATGTGTAAGTTTCAATAGGTAAACATGTTACACCCCAAAAGTGGTAAAAGTAAAAAGGGGAAAAGTACGAGTATACTCACGGTTTACAAGTGGTGACTTGAAATTCCGAGAGCAAGTTTGTAGATGAATTAGTTCGGAGCACCTTGTCCTTCTACACAAGGAAACGTAGGTGTGTGAGTTTGGCGTATAACGGAAGATTATAGATTCGGAGTTTTTAAAATATATAGAAAGTAACATAGGTGAAAATAATCATCTTGTACACATAACTCTTGTTCTTGACACTATTAAACTCAAAAGAGTTGGTATGATTTCATGGATTCTAAGATCCATTAGAGTTGTAACAAGGGCATGGTCATAGATGATGTAACGTCCACTTAACAAATAACTATTAAGTCATCATCAAGTCTTAGTTACTTAGATGTATACATATAGAATAACTTAGATATTATATAGTTTACAAGTCTTATGATTCAAGCATGAGGTAGGAGATTAATGTCTCCATTTAGGTACCTCTTTGTGTCATAGAATACATACATGAGGTAGGAAGAACAAGCTTCCATTTAGGCACCTCTATTGTTCACCACTACACTTGTTGTTATAAACAACAAGGAGGGTCATGAACATACAAGTATCAAGGTATTAACAACAACTAATCTATAGCAAAACATCAAGTAATGAGTGGATTCTTATGAAGGATAGCCCAAGCTAATCCAACCATCTCACATTCAACAAGTTTCACACTTGTACACTACTTGTGGGTAAAACCCTAATTAAAAACAGAAAGTTTATGAGGTTTTAACCTCTGATTTAGATGTCTCAACCATGTTTTTAAGCCTAACCAACCATAAGAGGGGTTGTAAGCATTAGGACATTGGTTTGAGTTGTGTTAAACACAAGTTGGATGAAGTTTGCATAAGATGAAACAAAACAGAAAGTTTTTGGTCAATTTCGGAGCAATTCCAGGTCTGATTTCTCCAAGGAGAAGTCAAGGAATCAAACTACATGATTAACCAAGCATGTAGGAAAAAGAATCAAGTGATTTCGTTAAGAAATGAGCAAGTTATACCACTTTTAGTGTAGATGTATCAATCTGCCCGAAAATGCAGCTTTGTGCTTGAATTTGGGAGTATTTTGGTGAAGTTTGAGAGTGGTGAAAGTGTCCAAGTGCTTGGGGGAGCTTGGGTACTTATAGGAGAGTGATTAGGGTTGATTTGGGGGGTTAACTATGGCCAAAACTCGGTTTAAACCAAAGAATCCCGCCCAAAAACGAAGCTGGTCGCGACCTTTCAAGAGTCTGCCGAACATGGACCTTACGCGGCCCGCCTGAGGTTTCAGGCTAAGTGGACGCGGGCCGCGCGCCACTTAAGTTCAGAAACAAGTTTCCCTTTTTGACATATTTGGCCCCTATAGTTGTTATTTGATGCAATTAAGGTGTTTTAAGGACCATTTTCGCCACAAAAGCATAGATTAGGTTATGATTAAGCACGAGGGGTATAAACCAAGTATAATCAAACGTATAAGTATCAAATCAAGTGTCATTCTCGATCAAAACACGTTCCATGCATAAGTTTAGTTTAATTACAAGTTTCGCACATAGTTTCCAAGAATCACGATTAAACATAGTTTGATTCACCAAATCAAACATACGAGTATACATAGAGTGTGTATAACATAAATGTAACAAAATACAAGCTTCATTAATGATCCAAGTCTCGGTTTGATAATGATTACAATGAAAGGAGCGATTACAAGAATACAAGGTTTCCAAAAATAGAAATACGAACAAAACTTTCTATAAATGGAAAGTACAAAAGAGCCGGGCGTTACAGTCTCCCCTCCTTTAGGAAATTTCGTCCCGAAATTTAGGAAGACTCGGGGAAAAGATGAGGATACTTCGACTTCATTTCACTTTCAAGCTCCCAATTAAATTCAGCGCCACGCTTTCCTTCCCATCGAACCGTGACAATAGGAATTCGACTGCGCCTTAATTGCTTGGTTCCTTGGTCCATGATTTCGACCGGTTTTTCCACAAAGTGAAGCGTTTCGTTGACTTGCAAGTCTTCGAGGGGAACGTGAAGTCCTTCGTCAGCTAGACATTTCTTTAAGTTGGAAACGTGGAAGACAGGGTGTACATTGCTGAGTTCTTCGGGCAGGTCTAGTCTATACGCAACCTCGCCAATCCTCTCGAGAATTTTGAAAGGACCGACGTAGCGAGGTGCGAGTTTCCCTTTCTTGCCAAATCGAATCACGCCCTTCCAAGGGGATACCTTGAGAAGCACGAAGTCACCTGTCTCGAATTCCATAGGTTTGCGTCCTTTGTCAGCGTAACTCTTTTGTCGGCTCCTGGCTTTCAATAAGTTGTCTCGAACCTGTAAAATCTTGTCCGTCGTCTCTTGTATAAGCTCGGGACCGGTGAGTTGGGCTTGACCAATCTCGTGCCAACAAATAGGCGAACGGCACTTACGACCATACAATGCTTCGAAAGGTGCCATTTGAATACTCGCGTGATAACTGTTATTGTACGAGAATTCGACCAAGGGCAAGTGTGAATCCCAGTTGCCACCAAAATTCATTACGCATGAACGAAGCATATCCTCTAAGGTTTGGATAGTACGCTCGGTTTGACCGTCAGTCTGAGGATGGAAGGCAGTGCTAAGGTTGAGTTTAGTACCCATAGCAGATTGAAAAGTTTTCCAGAGACGAGACGTAAAGCGAGCATCACGATCAGAAATGATGTCGATGGGAATACCATGACGACAGATTATCTCCTTCATGTAGACCTTAGCCAATTTCTCGACTTTGAAATCTTCACGAATAGGGAGGAAGTGAGCTGACTTGGTCAATCGATCAACGATTACCCAAATGCTGTCATGACCAGCCGTAGTGCGAGGAAGCTTAGTGATAAAATCCATGGCAATGCTCTCCCATTTCCAGATAGGAATCTTTGGTTGTTTGAGTAAGCCAGAGGGACGTTGATGTTCAGCTTTCACTTTGGAACATGTGAGACATTTTGAGACGAAAGTGGCTATATCCTTCTTCATTCCAGGCCACCAATAGGATGTACGCATATCGTGGTACATCTTGTCGGCACCGGGGTGAATAGAATACTTCGTGTTATGGGCCTCCTTCATCAGGAATTTGCGAAGATCATCACGGTCGGGAATCCAGATACGATTGAGATAGTATAAAATGCCATCAGATTTGGACACGAGACTATTTTCAGCACCACATTGCATCTCGTTGTAGAGGTTACCCTCATTAACGGATGTGTACTGAGCGTTACGTATGCGATTTTGAAGGTCGTGGACGAGTTGGAAACAACGGAGACTCTTGACGTGAGTTCTACGACTAAGAGCGTCAGCTACTACATTCGCTTTACCTGGGTGGTATTTGATTTCGCAATCGTAGTCGTTTAACAATTCCACCCAACGACGTTGACGCATATTCAGTTCTTTTTGGTTGAAGATGTGTTGAAGGCTCTTATGGTCGGTGAAGACCACGCACTTAGTACCATAGAGGTAGTGTCGCCAAATCTTCAATGCAAAAACGACTGCACCAAGTTCAAGGTCGTGGGTAGTATAGTTTTTCTCATGAATTTTGAGTTGCCTCGATGCGTAAGCGATAACCTTGTCACGTTGCATAAGGACACAACCAAGGCCGAGGTTTGAAGCGTCGCAATACACGACAAAATCATCGTTACCATCAGGAAGCGTTAGGATAGGAGCATTGCAAAGCATGACCTTGAGAGTTTGAAAAGACTCCTCTTGTTCGGGACCCCAAACAAAAGGTCTCTCTTTTTGAGTCAAGGAGGTCAAAGGAACAGCGATTTTTGAAAAGTTGGAGATGAAACGACGATAGTAACCAGCAAGACCAAGAAACGAGCGAACTTCAGACGGAGATTTAGGTGCGATCCAATTTTTCACAGCTTCGATTTTTGCGGGGTCAACGTGAATTCCAAGTTCGTTGACAGTATGACCAAGGAATTGAACCTCTTTTAGCCAAAATTCACACTTGGAGAATTTGGCGTATAGACGTTCAGCACGAAGGAGTTCAAGGATAAGGTGCAAGTGTCGCTTATGCTCTTCTTGTGTCTTAGAATAGATGAGAATATCGTCGATGAAGACGATCACAAAACGGTCCAAGTATGCTTTGCACACGCGGTTCATTAAGTCCATGAAGACCGCCGGTGCGTTGGTCAAACCAAAGGGCATGACCACGAACTCGTAATGACCATAACGTGTACAGAAAGCGGTTTTAGGTACATCTTCTTCGAGTACTCGAAGTTGATGATACCCAGAACGAAGATCGATCTTTGAAAAGCAGGTCGCGCCTTGCAATTGGTCGAAGAGGTCATCAATGCGAGGAAGAGGGTATCGGTTTTTGATAGTAAGCTTGTTGAGCTCACGATAGTCAATACACATACGAAATGATCCATCTTTCTTTTTGACAAACAAAACGGGAGCGCCCCAAGGAGAAGTACTAGGGCGTATAAAGCCTTTGTCAAGGAGCTCTTGAAGTTGACTCGAGAGCTCTTGCATCTCAGAGGGTGCTAAACGATAGGGGGACTTAGCGACAGGCGTAGCACCAGGCACTAAATCGATGCGAAAATCGACAGAACGAGCAGGAGGCGGACCAGGAAGATCGTCGGGGAATACATCCGGAAAGTCGCGTACAATAGGAACGTCGCTTATGCTTGGGCCTTTGTCCTTCTTTTCCACAATGTGGGCGAGAAAGGCGAAGGTACCCTTGCGTAAACATTTGTTTGCTTTGATACACGACATAAGCTTAAGGCCTTGAGAAGGCTTTTCACCATAGACGTGTAGAGAATCACCGTTTGGAAGAGGAAGGCGGATAAACTTTTCAGAACAAACAACCTCAGCACGAACTCGCCTAAGCCAGTCCATGCCTACTATTATGTCAAAGCTACCCATTTGCATAGGTATAAGGTTGATCGAAAACGTATGGTCGTTGAGAATCAAGGAACAATTGGAGAGAACGGAATTGACAGTGACGGTTTTACCATTAGCGACTTCGACAGCGAAAGATTTTGGCAACTTAGAGCGTTTACACTTGAGCAAAGACTCGAATTCTAACGACACAAAACTTTTATCGGCACCAGTATCAAATAGGCATGAAGCATAGACATGGTTAATGAGAAACGTACCAGTGATGACGTCGTTTGCGTTTTGAGCCTGAGCCGTGGTGAGGAGGAAAGCTCGACCCCTAGCGGGTTCTTGAACCTGTTGTTGTTGCTGCTGGGGTTGTGGCTGTGGTAGTTGCTGTCGAGGCTGTTGTGGTTGATATCGTTGAGGACACACATTGGCCATATGGTTGGTATCACCACACGTGAAACATGCTCGCACAGGAGCGACTTGGGTTGGAGCTAAGAGAGCTTGGTTTTGGTTGACATGAGTGGTGTAGCGGCAGAATGGAGCGGTATGCCCACCTCGGCCACACCTGTCGCACTTCCGACATTGAGTGTTTAGAGGGTGATGATATCGGCACTTGTCGCACTTTGGATGCGTTCCAGTGTACACCTTGCGTGGAGTTTCATTGTTGGTAAAAGCAGGCACAGTTTGTAGAGGTTGTGGGTTTGGCGGAGTGACGACCGCACAATTTTGGCTCGAAGCCTTCTGCTTCTTGCCTTGGTTTTTCTTAGACGGCTGGGAGGGTTTGGGCTCATCAGAAGTGTCAATTGTAGCTTGGCGTGCACTCTTTGTTGAAACCTTGTCAAAGGTTCCATGAAGAACGCAGTTGTTGTTAAGTTCGGTGGCTATACGAAAAGCATCTTCAATGGTTTGGGGATTGGCAGAGGCAAGGTGGTTTGTCAGGGAAGGGGCAACACAACGGACGAATTTGGCTACGGTTTTGGGTACGGTTTCAACTTGTCCAGGACAGAGAACACTGAGTTGTTTAAAGCGCGTAATCAGGCCATCCATGTCACTCCCCTTCTGAGTAAGGTTCCAAAATTCGTTCTCCAATTTTTGGAGTTCATGAGGAGGATAGAAGTGGTCTTTCATAAGCTGTTTGAGATCGTCCCAAGGCATAGCATGTGCAACCTCGTTTCCCCTTTTGTTGCGTTCAGTCGTCCACCACTCGAGTGCCTCTTCACGAAACACCCCAGTTGTATTCAAGGTTCTTAGTTCGTCAGGGCAACCACTTTGCAAGAAGGTAAGCTCGATGGCATCAAACTAGTTCATCATGGCGGTAGCGCCATTCTTGCCAGTAAATTCTAAGGGTTTACAAGCCATGAAGTGCTTAAATTGGAAGGTCGATTTGGGTTTGTCTGCCTTTAAGTCAACAGAGCCATGTGGTGAATCGGTTTGAATCTTGCTAACGATGTCGGGTAGGACTTTAGCAAATTGTTTGGCCATGAATTTCATGCAATCTTTTTGAGACATGGCGGAGGAAGTCGAACCCTTCTTAGACTTGAGTCTCTTGGAGGAACTAGACGACATCTAAAAGATTGAAAGAGAAGGAAAGGATGAGACTTTGATCATTAATCGAAAACAAGGTTTGTGTATGTAAAAGCAAGTAAATGTTCATGTACCAAGTAAAGTTCACACAGAGCATAAGTTTCCAACATACCTTCGACAAGTATAACACATAAGTTGCGTAAAGGGGTATAAATTTAGTTTGTTCACGAGGATTATTATTGTTTGTGATTGCGGTAACGTGCGAAATGATTAAAACGACATTTCGAAACGAATGAACGTTCAAGTATAAAATCACATATAAATTGAGATACATAAAAGAGAGGCTCAATAAAACATAGGAATGTTTCGGGTAGATAAACGTCGAAAATTCCAAAGTGGATCGAAAATCCTTTCGATTTAGAGATATTGTGCTTTGGCCTATAAGTAAGATACTCTCGTCGAGAAGCGATTAACGGTATCTTACCCTTCCGGTTACTACACATCTCTAAATGATTGGAACATTCGGGACTTTGGCGAGAATAAAAATCAAGGAATGGGACTTAATCGACAAGATGCGGGTTTCACCCCTAACTTGACGATTTCGTACCCTAAATGTGGTTGGTACTTGTCGGCCAAAATAAAATTTTTGACACTTTGACAAGGGTTCACTAGAGTTGAAATGGAAATTACCATTAAGTTGTGGATGTCACTCCTAGCTTAATGGTGAAATTTCGTGCAAAAATAGATTAAAGGTAGAGTGAGAGTCATTTACCAAATTGTGGGTTTCACGCCTATTTTGGTAAAGTTGTCTCGTTGATGTTACAAGAGTATAAAATAGCATAAGTGTATTCGTGTTAGCCTTAGGAAAGGCGCATAAGTTTAATAACAAGAAGTGTAGCTAGGAAGCATGCATGGTAGAGTACAAAAGTTTTAAACAACAAATAAGAGACAAAGTTCCTAAAACTATAGACTAGGGCAAAAGCATAGCAATTTTCCTAATTCCCTATAGTTATGGCTCTGATACCAATCTGTCACACCCCAACCAATGGCGGAAACATCGGGATGAGACGAAGTGTGAAGATTGCTCGAGACATCATAACGCTATTTGTGACAATAATTTAATAATTCAAATTTCATTTCCAAACTTCAAGTAGTCATCAATACAAGATCCAAAATAACAACAAGTTTAATCAAAATAACAAACCAACATAACCAAAATTCGATACAACATATTAAACCTAACGTCTAAAGTGTGTATCTAGGCATCGTGCTACCTCTTTCATTTCATCATCATCAACCTGTAACATGTTTAAAATACAATTCAATGCAAAAGCAAAGGCGAGTATACAAGTTTGGTACATACATAGCATAAGTTAAAAGTGTGAACAATCCCTCATAGCAAGCATGCGATTCAAGATAAACATTAAATATGGCATGTGTCTAACATATCAAACCAAGAAAACGCAACTTGCTCATGACATAACCAAAGTTTCAGTAGAGGCGGGTCGTTAATCCTATAGCGCTACATATGTCAAGGTTTGGCTCGTACGAAGTTAATGATAAGTTCAACACATAAGAATCACCCAAATTTAAAGTATCAAGCCATCACATATACAAGCATGTTATAGGAATGTTCATGTGTTTAGACAAAAGTTCATGTGTAAGTTTCAATAGGTAAACATGTTACACCCCAAAAGTGGTAAAAGTAAAAAGGGGAAAAGTACGAGTATACTCACGGTTTACAAGTGGTGACTTGAAATTCCGAGAGCAAGTTTGTAGATGAATTAGTTCGAGCACCTTGTCCTTCTACACAAGGAAACGTAGGTGTGTGAGTTTGGCGTATAACGGAAGATTATAGATTCGGAGTTTTTAAAATATATAGAAAGTAACATAGGTGAAAATAATCATCTTGTACACATAACTCTTGTTCTTGACACTATTAAACTCAAAAGAGTTGGTATGATTTCATGGATTCTAAGATCCATTAGAGTCGTAACAAGGGCATGGTCATAGATGATGTAACGTCCACTTAACAAATAACTATTAAGTCATCATCAAGTCTTAGTTACTTAGATGTATACATATAGAATAACTTAGATATTATATAGTTTACAAGTCTTATGATTCAAGCATGAGGTAGGAGATTAATGTCTCCATTTAGGTACCTCTTTGTGTCATAGAATACATACATGAGGTAGGAAGAACAAGCTTCCATTTAGGCACCTCTATTGTTCACCACTACACTTGTTGTTATAAACAACAAGGAGGGTCATGAACATACAAGTATCAAGGTATTAACAACAACTAATCTATAGCAAAACATCAAGTAATGAGTGGATTCTTATGAAGGATAGCCCAAGCTAATCCAACCATCTCACATTCAACAAGTTTCACACTTGTACACTACTTGTGGGTAAAACCCTAATTAAAAACAGAAAGTTTATGAGGTTTTAACCTCTGATTTAGATGTCTCAACCATGTTTTTAAGCCTAACCAACCATAAGAGGGGTTGTAAGCATTAGGACATTGGTTTGAGTTGTGTTAAACACAAGTTGGATGAAGTTTGCATAAGATGAAACAAAACAGAAAGTTTTTGGTCAATTTCGGAGCAATTCCAGGTCTGATTTCTCCAAGGAGAAGTCAAGGAATCAAACTACATGATTAACCAAGCATGTAGGAAAAAGAATCAAGTGATTTCGTTAAGAAATGAGCAAGTTATACCACTTTTAGTGTAGATGTATCAATCTGCCCGAAAATGCAGCTTTGTGCTTGAATTTGGGAGTATTTTGGTGAAGTTTGAGAGTGGTGAAAGTGTCCAAGTGCTTGGGGGAGCTTGGGTACTTATAGGAGAGTGATTAGGGTTGATTTGGGGGGTTAACTATGGCCAAAACTCGGTTTAAACCAAAGAATCCCGCCCAAAAACGAAGCTGGTCGCGACCTTTCAAGAGTCTGCCGAACATGGACCTTACGCGGCCCGCCTGAGGTTTTAGGCTAAGTGGACGCGGGCCGCGCGCCACTTAAGTTCAGAAACAAGTTTCCCTTTTTGACATATTTGGCCCCTATAGTTGTTATTTGATGCAATTAAGGTGTTTTAAGGACCATTTTCGCCACAAAAGCATAGATTAGGTTATGATTAAGCACGAGGGGTATAAACCAAGTATAATCAAACGTATAAGTATCAAATCAAGTGTCATTCTCGATCAAAACACGTTCCATGCATAAGTTTAGTTTAATTACAAGTTTCGCACATAGTTTCCAAGAATCACGATTAAACATAGTTTGATTCACCAAATCGAACATACGAGTATACATAGAGTGTGTATAACATAAATGTAACAAAATACAAGCTTCATTAATGATCCAAGTCTCGGTTTGATAATGATTACAATGAAAGGAGCGATTACAAGAATACAAGGTTTCCAAAAATAGAAATACGAACAAAACTTTCTATAAATGGAAAGTACAAAAGAGCCGGGCGTTACATTAGCTGCACAGCGAGAGGCTGTGTTGGAAGCTAATTATCCTAAGGAAAGGTTAGGAGTAACTGAGGAGCAGTTAACTCTTAGCAAGGATGGAATCTTGCGATTAAATGGACGAATATGGGTTCCAATCTATGGAGGATTACGAGATGTTATCCTCCAGGAAGCCCATAGTTCCAAATATTCTGTCCATCCTGGAGCAGACAAAATGTATCAGGATTTAAAGGCAAACTATTGGTGGATAGGCTTGAAAAAGTCTGTAGCCGCTTATGTAGCCAAATGCTTGACTTGTGCGCAAGTCAAGGCTGAGCATCAAAAGCCATCTGGCTTGCTACAACAGCCTGAACTTCCTGAATGGAAATGGGAGTGTGTAACTATGGATTTTATCACCAAGTTACCAAAAACGAGCAATGGAAACGACACAATATGGGTTATAGTCGATCGACTGACTAAGTCAGCTCATTTCTTACCCATCAAGGAGACTTATAGCTCTGATACATTGGCCCAGTTATATGTTGATAAGATTGTCGCCTTACATGGCATACATGTGTCTATTATCTCTGATCGAGATACTAGATACACGTCTCATTTCTAGAAGAGTTTCCAACAATCTTTGGGCACACGTTTGAACTTTAGTACGGCTTACCATCCTCAGACAGACGGTCAGAGTGAGCGTACTATTCAAACGTTAGAAGACATGCTGCGGGCATGTGCTATCGATTTAGGTGGTAGTTGGGATAAGAACCTACCCCTAATCGAATTCTCCTACAACAATAGCTACCATACCAGCATAAAGGCTGCGCCTTTCGAGGCATTATATGGTAGGAAGTGTAGATCGCCTGTTTGTTGGGCGGAAGTGGGAGAGGTCCAATTATTAGGACCAGAGATAGTTTTCGAGACAACGGACAAGATTGTCCAGATCCGGGAACGTCTCAAAGCTGCCCGTGATAGGCAGAAAAGTTACGCTGATCCGAAGCGTAAAGATTTTCACTTTGAGGTAGGTGAAAAAGTGTTACTAAAAGTATCACCCTGGAAGGGGGTGATGCGCTTCGGTAAGAAGGGTAAACTGAGCCCGCGATACATAGGACCTTTTGAGGTGATCGAACGTGTCGGGTCAGTTGCCTATAAGTTGAACTTACCGGAAGAGCTCAACGGAATCCACAACGTGTTCCACATCTGCAATCTAAAGAAGTGCTTCGCTGATGAATCATTGGTGATCCCACACACAGATGTGCATATAGATGAGAGCTTGAAGTTTGTGGAGAAGCCTTTATCGATTGAAGACCGACAGGTGAAAAAGCTCCGAAGAAAACATGTGCCGATAGTAAAGGTCAAGTGGGATGCCCGGAGAGGTCCCGAATTCACGTGGGAAGTTGAATCCACGATGAAAGAGAAATATCCCTATTTGTTTGAGTAAATCTCGGGTCGAGATTTATTTTAAGGGGGTGAGGATGTAACACCTCGAAATTTTGTGTCCAATAATGTATTGACACGTGTCTTGAGTTTACACGTGGCATTTAATATTAAATAAAGGACTAATGTTGACAAACCTTGAAAGTAGGTAAATTCGAGGGTTATAAATGTCAAACAAGGGTAAGTATACTGTATAGCAACCCTAAACGATGCTAGTACCTTCAAACGAATAAATCATGGATCGTACAGAAGCGAAACGCAGAAGAAAGTGAGAGATTACAAGCTACAGGGGTTAACTGTGTCAACATGTTTAATTATACCTCTGAGTGACCCTTGACATACCCGAGGCTTTGTAACAGTAAAATACGCTCACTAGAATATACTGTATAAATTCCGCGAAGTTCCGTTTTAAAACGAGAAAGTTATGATCAAATTCGTACAAAAAGGGTTAAAAGCGTCAACAATGAAAGTTAAGGCTTTCCGAATAATTAACAAGATAACCGGGGACTTAACAGTACGGGTAATTAACACGAGGCCCTTAGTTGTAAATAATCAAGGGCCAAATCGCAAAGTTACCCCTTCAAACCCGAAAGGTCAGGTTATTAATTACCAAAGATTTCGTTACTAATTACAGGATTTTGTTAATCATTACAAAAAGATTTGAAAAAGATTTAAAAACAACCTTTACGGACTGCAAGGGTCCTGCCTTACGGACCGTAAAGGGGTGAATGATTAAGCTTGTCTCCGCCACAGGCTTACGGACCGCAAGGCCCAAGCCATACGGTTCGTAAGCGATGCCCAGCGACAGAAAGTTGGCTGTTGGCTGTTTAAAGCGGTAAAACATTTATGAATGGGTTTCCCAGAGGTATGGGCGTCCCCTACTCGACCCATAGCACCTTAGGACACCTGCCATTCATCCATACTCATTTATAGGATGTGTTGTAATGATCTAGAGGCCAATCTTGTGCTATAAAAGGCCATTCATAGTTCACTATTAGAACACACCTCAAAAACTCACCTTCTGATCATTCTTGGAGCTCTCAAGCTTTACTCTATCATTCTAAGTCGTGCACTAACCCTCTGTAAGTTGTCTAATCTTTTGTGGTTTAGTTTTTGCTTAGTATGTAGCTAAAAATCAAACCGTCGTAATTACGGTTTGACTTCGAGATTAGTCTACAATGGCTCAGTCATATCTCGAATCAAAAGTAGTTATGTGTTGGTATTTATGTGGGTAATAAACCTCTAAAAGGGTTCCCCCTGATCACCACTCTAACTAGTTCAAATATCGAGTCAAACGTATGCTTAAAAAGTCAACAGAAAGCCGTTTTGCGATTTTGTACATAATCTGTAATGTATATGCTATGAAACCTGTTTTGATGGTCATAAAACATGATAATAAGTATATAAACTCGTTTAAGCAGGTTTGATTCGGCCAATTGCCATATTGACCCGGTTCGGAGCCGAATGTCGCAAAAGTTTGACTTTTGCTTTGACTTCAGTTCTGACCCGTTTTAGTGCAATGTAGATATGCCTTAGGACTCTCTTAGGACCAGGTCACGTGATGGTATCACCCTCGGTGACCGGTTCGTTGTTTGTCTGAGTCTTTTACGCATTTCCGTTAATTACTTAAAAGTTGACCGTAACGCCCTTTTTAAAATAAAACGAGTATTTCGGACACGTGAAGGGACCATAACCTTGCTTACTAAATTCTAAGCATGTCCCTAAAGTTTCACGCCAATCCGAGGTCTGGAATGGGAGTTATGCTAAATAGCGCATTTATAAAGAAACTTTTGTAATAAACGGCGCAATTAGCATAACGCCTACCTAAACCAAGATTTCGTCACCAAAACTTTTACCCACTGTAGTAAAATAATATTTTGGGATTTTTAAAGATTTTTAATTAATTTTTAACCTGCTCATAACCTGCGGTTATGGCTACGGTTCGGTAAATACCGAATATGCCCTTTTCGGCCAAAACTTGAGTTCTACAAGGTCTTTTGACCCGATTCCAGTTGCTACTGATTTTAATTAATAAATAAAGTATTTTACACTTATTAAACTGATCGGGAAACTCAGGTTTCCTGTAGAACTCAGAAAGCCCTTTAAAAGTCTTTAAAATGACCGGAAAACCCCTACGGGGCGTATAATGAACTAAAACTCGTTACGGGCATTATGGAAGGTATCCTACTGATACCACAACCTCTTTAAAGTATATTGACTTAGGAAAACAGTGTAGGACTCCTACGGTTACCCGTTGCGCCTATTGCGCGCACGGTTCGGCTTATGTAACTAGTTTACATAAATTAGCCGATACGGGTCAAACCATATCATTTTGACCCCAAGATTCAGAGTGTGAATATTAAACCCGTATAAAACGAGTCTCCGAACTAGTTGGGTCAGAATCACCTTCTATTCTCGGTTTTCGCCTTTCACGCGATTAAACCGTATCTATCCCTCGAAACTAACCGGTCTAGGCTACGGCTAATATAAAGACCCGTTAGGATTCTAATAGGTTATTTTAAAACCTTCGTTCCAGAATAGGAGCCCCAGTAAAAGATATCTGTGATTTAACTGATTAAGGACAATACTTGCAAAGGTAAATACTTTTAACTTATTTTCCCTTATACGGGCTTGGGTTACGGTATATAAAATACCGCTTGATTGAGCATCAAATCTTCCATCGCTTAGGTGGTTAATTGAATAATTTGATCGGCTCATTTAAACAGTCTTGTTACTTAAAAGCCTTTGGGGGGTTAATGACCATGTCCCGGATATCCTAGGCATCATTTTACGAAATGGCCACGACCTCGACACCCGGGTGTAGGCGTACACCCGGTATTATGTCTATATTATAAAAGACGTAGCCGTTGGTTTACCCACCACGGTTTTACGCAAAGTGGTGTGTTTATTGATCTTTAACCCGGACTGGATCCGGGCTACTGAACGCATAGAAGGAACATGTAATTCGTTCACAAGATTATAATTTTAAATAATTCTCCCAAGTTATAAAAGTGTTTGTGCCTTGTGCATTGAAATCAATTTTAATAAACATTTTTCAAAAGTGTCGGTTGAATGTATTTACCAGTGTAAACTGACGTATTTTCCCTAAAAAGATTAAGTGCAGGTACTACACGTAATCGGCTGGCAATAGCTCCTTAGCATCTTAAGAAGTCTCACAAGCTTGATGTCTTATCTGTTGAACAACACTTTTTATTTATTTTGATCCCTCCTGTGGATACTATTCAACTATATGTGATACAATCGATATTACAATAAATGGTTGGATAATATTTATCTTTATGCTTCCGCTGTGCATTTATATATTGTGGTTTGACTATATTGTTGCCAACTACGTCACGATAATCCCCCACCGGGCCCACCGGTGATACACGTGGAAATCGGGGTGTGACAAGATTGCTAAGTTGAAGCTTCAGTTTGAAGATGCTAAGATTGAGAATGAGCGCATCAATCAGAAATTGACCAGTTACAACTCCGCAAGCTTTGTTTTGCAACACATTATTCCCAAACCTATCGGGAAAAACAAAGCAGGCGAAGATGTATTCTCTGATGGAACAGGGGTGGGGTATCATCAAGTTCCACCACCAGTTTTAAACAATTATTCAAAGAAACAATCAGGGCTGGTTAATGATGAGGATGATAATGAAGTGAAATTTCCGGACACGATTGATGTCACGTTCACTTCATCTTCCAATGAGGATAGTGTCCAAAATGAAGTTGTGAAAAGTGTGGTTGAGAATGTTTTAAAATCTGAAAGTGATACTACTGAGGAAGATGAATGTTTTTTGGACAATTACATTCCGAATCCAAAGTCCAAGAACAACTTAAATGAAGGACCTACTCTTGTCATGTACAAGATGTTGGGATCGGATAAGTTGTTTTCGGATTCTGAGTTTCCACTGGAGAATGTAAATGTTGCTAAACTGACAAACGTGTTCAAATTGATTGAAGTTGATCTGTCAGAAGTGAACAGTTTAAATCACACAAAAAGGCAAATGAATTTTGAAAAAGATAAAGCTTACTACAAGAAGCTTGTTGTTCCACCACGTTTTTATAACAACAATCGAAACAAATGGTCGGGTGGTTATCAGGGTGGTAAGACTTATCAGAAAAAGAATGTTCAAAACAGAAGGTTCGTTGAGAAGAAAGTGTTTGTGACAAGTTCAAGTTCACTTTCTGATGAGGACTCTAAAATCTTTTTGAAATCAAACGAAGAGTTCTTTGAGAAGAAAGTCTCACAACCTCAGTCCGAAGGCACAAGTCGGGTAGTTGACACCCGAATATGCTTCAAATGCAATCAAGTTGGACATATTGCACGAAAGTGTACCAACTTGAAGCCTAAGACTGAAGTTGTGATGTACCCAAGGAAGAAAGTTGATGTGAAGGGAAAAGCTCCATTGATTGTTGAGAAAAAGATTTTGAAAAATGAAAATATCAAAGTCAAAACTGAACCTGCTAAAAATGTGGTAACTAAAAACGACAAGTTTTACAAGCAGGTTGCGTCACCTCAACAAACATGGAAGCCAAAAGTGGTTGAAAAGAAAGCAAGTGTTCCAAAACCAAAGGTTTCAGAGTCGGAAAAACAATCATCTTTTACCACACCGGTAAAGATGGATGCTCCTTTGGATTATTATGTGAAACTTGAGAAAGAAATGCTAAAATCTGAGAAGAAAGATGTTCAAAAGAAAGACCAACCATCTGGTCAACCTCAGAAAGATGAGTTTTTCTTATACAAAAAGGTTGAGGTTGGGTCTGAAGAAAACTTGAAAATCAATGATAAGAATTTTCCACCATTGATCAACAAAAGAACTGTTCTTGATGTTCAGTTACCTGAATGGATAGAGGCTTGGGTAGCACCAAAATCTAACTTAGTGTTTTTGACATGTGCAGGAGCTTCCAAGATCCGTTTCGCGATGGATTATGGATAGTGGAGCTTCTTGGCACATGACAGGGAAGACAGCTTTGTTGTATGATGTTAGAAATTTCAATGGAGGTTATGTAGGTTTCGCAGGAAATCAAGGAGGTAGAATAGTTGGTGAAGGAACGTTATCCATTGGGATTGTAACGTTTGAGAGAGTGAATTACATTGCTGAGCTTGAGAACAATCTGCTGAGTATCTCGCAGATTTGTGATAGGATGTATACTACGCACTTCACAGACAAAGAATGTTTGATCTTGAAGACAGGATTTGTTATCCTTGAAGAATGGATTATCATGAGAGCACCAAGAGTCAATGATCTGTACATGTTGGATATGAGTGTAGCAACTACAACCACGGGTCAGGCTCATTGTTTTGTGTCTAGAGCAACGGAGAAAGAATCACAGTTGTGGCACCGCAAGATGGGGCATATACATCTGAGGAAAATGAATCATCTGGTGCACAATGATTTAGTGACGGGTGTTCACATTAAAGGTTTTCATCTGGAAGGGGAGTGCATTAGCTGCGTCAAAGGCAAGCAGAAGAAAAAGTCACACCCTCAAAAGCAAGTCAATTCAGTCTCAAGACCTTTAGAGAGACTTCATATGGACTTGTTTGGTCTAGTGAACATCAAAAGTATTACTGGGGATATCTATTGTCTTGTGGTTACTGTCATGGCCCCCGCGCTCGGTTTGACCCGGTCCAGTAGCCGCAAGACAGAAACCCGTGGTATTCATGTTCACAACGGAAGTCTGAACAAGGATCGTTTAAACTTAAAAATGCCCGCGTATTATTTATTTTATATTTTGGGATAAACCCTGTAATTTACAGTGGAGGAATTTCATAATTCCTTTATTTTACAAGACATGTTTATTTGTTTATTCGAGCTACTACTTTAAGCTTGGGAGTGCTCCATAGCACTTGTACTTGATTCAAAGTAAGTCACCTGAAACATGTTGTAAAAATATTTTGTCAGCGGGGAAATACTGAGTGAATCATTCATTTTAATTAAAATGACACATAGTTATAAATTACAGCATCAGAGCGATTACAATGGCAGTATCTTATTTTTATCTGGCGCCGGTGTCACCTCTTGGTGACGATGGTCATGCCACTATTGGATCTTTCCCCAAGTAGTGACAATTATCACTGTTAGGACTTATTTGCCTAACCTGTGTTAGGGCTTATTAACCTAACCGTGAGAAACTAAGTAATGTGCACAATACCCCACTAGCCAGTGATTCAAGATAACCACGACGTAATCCCGTTAATTATAACACTTTGAAAATAATTTGAGGTATTGTAAAACAGTTGATAAAAAGAGAATGACTCACATTGCATGTTTAACGGGCAGAGTTTTAGCCTACTGATTAGCCGTATAACCTAGTTTAAACAACAATGCACACGAACCAGGTTAGTAACTAATACAGCATTTACGATAACTCACGAGATACAACCCTCACAATGAATGACAATGTGCAATACTTAAATATCCAACGGATTCGCAACGAATGACAGAGCATAGCCCGGATTTGGGTAACACCCAAACATCTTGTCGGAGTCACGACGAATAACAAAGTATAGCCCTAATGCGGGTAGCACTTAAACATCCATTGGATAGTTTCATTCGATCGGATATTTAATTGTAATAGCGATCGAGTTATTACCCTGTTTTGCGGCAGCGTTTCGTGATCATGTGTGTGTTTTGTAGTATTTGGACGATATCTCAGTGCCTGAATTGAATTTTTACGTCGAACCAACGCCCAAATTCAAGTGCCAAACTCCTCTATTTATACTGGAAAAACAGCGCGCCCGCGTGTCACGAGAGCCTCTCGCGTGGCGCGATAGGTCACTTTTAGTATAGGGTAGCCACGTCTGTTACTAGCTTGGGTGAGTCGACCATTCGTTCAAATTCGATTCCTATCAAAAACTGTCGAGATAATACTAACTAGGATTTACCCCCCTGAGTTTTAGGGGGCCCTAATCCCGATTCTGATTATTCTGAAAATTTTAGGGGTTATGCAGGATTACTTGGGGTTCTCAATTAGGGTTTCCTATTGGATAAAATATCATAATAATTAATAGTTTTAGTGAGAGTTGTTACATCCTCCCCACCTTAATAAAAATCTCGTCCTCGAGATTTACTGGAATAAGAGGATATTTCCGTTTCATTTCTGATTCTAGCTCCCAAGTGTACTCCGGTCCTCTCTTTGAATCCCATTTGACTTTGACCAGCACTAGTTGTTTGTGCTTAAGAAACTTGACTTTTCTGTCTTCTATCTGCAGTGGCTTCTCCACAAATTTTAATTTTTCATTTACCTCTACATCTTGAAGAGGTACTACCAGGGATTCGTCAGATAAACATTTCTTGAGATTGGATACATGAAACACATCATGTACTCCAGCTAACTCTTCTGGTAGTTGTAAACGATAAGCAACTGGTCCTATACGTTGAATTACTGGGAAAGGTCCTACGTACCTTGGACTCAGCTTTCCTTTCTTTCCAAACCGTACTATTCCTTTCCAAGGAGAAACTTTTAAGAGTACCTTATCACCGACTTGAAATTTTAGCGGCTTGCGTCGATTGTCTGCATAACTCTTCTGGCGATCTCGAGCCGTTTTTAATCTTTCCTTGATTTGAGTTATCTTGTCAGTGGTCTCTTGCACAATTTCAGGTCCTGATAATTGACTTTCTCCTATTTCTGCCCAACAGACGGGAGTTCTACACTTGCGTCCATACAATGCTTCGAACAGGGCAGCTTCAATGCTTGAATGATAACTATTGTTATAGGAGAATTCAATTAAGGGTAGATGATCGTCCCAGTTTCCCCCAAAATCTATTACACAAGCCCTGAGCATGTCTTCCAGGGTTTGAATCGTTCTTTCACTTTGTCCGTCTGTTTGAGGATGATAAGCTGTACTTAAATTTAATCATGTACCCATGGCTTCTTGGAAACTTGTCCAGAAATGTGAAGTAAACCGACTATCCCTATCTGATATAATGGAGAGTGGGACTCCATGTAAGGATACAACTTCATCTACGTATAGTTTTGCTAATCTTTCCATACTGAAAGTTTCCTTCATGGGTAGAAAATGAGCTGATTTGGTTAATCGATCAACAATTACCCAAATCGCATCATTCCCTTTTCTGGTTTTGGGCAACTTGGTAACAAAATCCATAGTTATTAGTTCCCATTTCCAAACAGGCATTTCTAATTTCTGGAGTAACCCTGAAGGTTTCTGGTGTTCTGCCTTAACTTGTGAACAAGTAAGACACTTAGATACATAACTAGCTATATCCTTTTTCATTCCTATTCACCAGAAATTATTTCTTAAATCTTGGTACATTTTATTATTTCCAGGGTGCATAGTATACCTAGATTTATGTGCTTCCTCTAAAATCTTATTCCTTAACTCTCCCTGTTTAGGTACCCAAATTCTTTTCTTATGGAATCTCCAAATTGCATCAGCTCCTTGTTCCAATTCTTTTATTCGTCCTTTCATTTCTTCAGCATCATCCTTGATTGCTGTAGTTTGAACATTCTTTAGTTGTTCCATTAAATCTAATTGTAGATTTAATCTAAGAGCACGAATTCGCTTTTGTTTCTCATGATACTTACGACTTAAGGCATCTGCAACTACATTTGCTTTTCCTTCGTGATATTGAATATCACAGTCGTAATCACTTAGAATTTCCATCCATCTTCTTTGCCTCATGTTTAATTCTTTTTGCCCAAATATGTACCTTAAGCTTTTATGATCTGTATAAACTGTAAACTTACTTCCATACAGATAATGTCTCCAAAATCTTAAGGGCAAAAATTCGGCTCCTGATTCTAAGTCATGAGTCGTGTAGTTTTCTTCATGCTTTTTCAATTGTCTTGAGGCATACGCAATTACCTTTTTACGTTGCATTAACACACATCCTAATCCTAGCATAGAAGCATCGCAGTAGACTTCAAAATCTTCTGTTCCATCTGGTAATGCTAAGATTGGGGCTTTGGTTAACTTTTGCTTTAAAATTCTAAAAGCCTCCTCCTGTCTGGGTCCCCATTCAAATTTCACAGCTTTACAGGTTAGCTTAGTTAATGGAACTGCTATCTTAGAAAAATCCTTAATAAAGTGTCTATAGTATCCAGTTAATCCTAGAAAACTTCTAACTTCCGTAGCTGATTGCGGGACCTTCCATTTGGTAATAGCTTAAATCTTGGAGGGATCTACGTGAATACCTTCGTGATTCACCATGTGTCATAAAAATTGCACTTCTTGGAGCCAAAATTCACACTTCGAGAATTTGGCGTAAAGCTTCTCTTTTCTTAACAAAGTTAAGAGTGCATGCAGGTGCTCACAATGTGCCTCCTGACTTTTGGAGTAAATAAGTATATCGTCGATGAAAACGATTACAAATTTATCCAAATACGGTTTACAAATTCTGTTCATCATGTCCATGAATGCTGCAGGAGCATTAATTAATCCGAAGGGCATGACGGTAAACTCGTAATGTCCATACCTAGTTCTGAAAGCAGTTTTAGGTATGTCTTCTTCTTGTACCTTCAATTGATGATATCCGGAGCACAAGTCTATCTTAGAAAAATACCTAGCTCCTTGCAATTGATCAAAAAGATCATCAATCCTAGGTAATGGGTATCGATTCTTAATTGTAACCTTGTTTAATTCCCTATAGTCGATACACATTCTCATCGATCCGTCCTTTTTCTTTACAAACAACACTGGAGCTCCCCATGGAGAGGAACTTGGTTGTATAAATCCTTTACTTAGTAATTCATCTAATTGTTTCTTTAATTCCAGCATTTCAGTAGGTGCTAACCGATATGGTGCCTTGGCTATTGGTATAGTTCCTGGAATTAGATGAATTCTAAATTCTACCTCCCTATCGGGTGGTAAACCTGGTAGGTCTTCTGGAAAGACATCTGGGTATTCTGATACTATCGGGATGTCTTCCAGTTTCTTACTTTTGGCGTCAACAACTACCGAAACCATATATGCTATTCCTTGTTTTCTTGAATAACTGGCCAACTTCATTATTGAAATAAATTTCAGTGGCCTTTGTGGCTTATCTCCGGTAATTATTACCAATTCTCCTGTAGGTGTGTGGATTTCTATGGAATTTTTATCACAAAGAATTCGAGCATGGTTGGCTACTAACCAATCCATTCCTAACACAACATTGAATCCGGCTAAATTCATAGATAACAGGTTTGCGGAAAATTTATGGCCTAAGAGTTCTATCTTTTCTTCTCGCAAAACCTTATCTATTTTAACAGAATTCCCATCTGCCGTTTCGACTGTGAAAATCTGCCTAAGGTTGGTTAAAGGTAAATTAAGAGCTTGGCAGAACGAAGTATTTATAAAACTTTGGTTTGCACCAGAGTCAAATAATACTTTTGCATACACATTGTGAACTAAGAACGTACCAGCTATGACATCAGGAATTAGTTCGGCTTCTTGAGTGGTCAATTGAAAGGCTCTTGCGTTCTTCTTAGTAGTTCCTTCTGCAGGTTTAGCCTTGTTGTCTGTTGGTTTAACCAATTTTGGGCAGTCTGGCTTAAAATGTCCAGCTTCTCCGCAGTTGTAGCAGACTGTTGTTTTCTTCCTTCTGCAGTCTTCTTCTTGATGTCCTAGAGTTTTGCAGAAATTACAGTAGCCTTTGCATTTCCCAAAATGCTTCTTTTTACAGGTACCGCAGAATGGAATAGTGGAAAATCGCCCAGCTCCTCTTTTTCTGAAATTGCTACTATTACCCACACGAAATCCTTGGGAATTTTCTGAGCCAAATCCTTCTTTCTATTTTCTTCTCGAGTGCGTACCAGGCCGTCAGTTAAGGTGTTGGCTAACTCTATCGCATCGTCAATCGTGCGAGGCCTAGCAGCTTTAACAATGTCACGAATCTCGCTAATCAAACCCAAAATATAGCGAGATATAAGTACCGGTTCTGGCGAAGCCAGAGTAGGTACAATTCTGGCATTCTCAAGGAATTTTGAAGTATACCCTCGACATTCCACATCCACCATTCGGTGGCTTAGGAATTTGTTTGCCATTTGTTCTTTTTCATATTCGGGACATAATTTTCTTTCTATCAATTGCTTAAATTCTTCCCAACTCATGGCATAGGCCATGTCACTTCCCTTAGCTTGTAATACTGTATTCCACCATTCTAACGCTTCTTCCTTGAAAAGGTGCGAAGCGTACATGACCTTATCTTCCTCAGCACATTTACTTATTTTGATCACTGCCTCGGTTTTCTCTAACCAACGCAGTGCCGCAGTCGCCCCTTCATTACCTGCGAACTCCACAGGTTTACAGGCAAGGAATTCCTTGTAAGTGCAACCAGGTGTTGCAGCTTTCATCCTTTTGTGTATCGGGGCTTGAATTCCTTTATTATTATTACCGCCTCCATTGACACTATTACTAGCAGTATCGTCATGCGTACGTTTACTAGGGTGAGCTTGCGAAGGCTCAACAGGACTTTTTACCGCAACTACAATTGCTGGAATAGCATTAACTATTCCCTGAGCAACAATATTTTCTATGTCTTGCCGATTTAAGAAGTGATCCTCGTTATTGTGTTCCGATTGGTTAACTTCATTAACTGGTTCGTTAACAGCATGTTCCATCTGGATGTGTATCAATCACGAACTATTATTTAGTACACATACTTTGGTACACTATACAACCAAACTTTATTTAAAATAGCAAACACACCACATTATAGATCTATTACATTGAAATTCAAAAACATACTATTATTTTAACTACGACAATTACGTCCTGCATTTATTTTATTCCCTCTTGCTTATTTATTTACCATGGTTGGTCTTGGTTTGGCCACTTATCTTAATTAGGGATCAAGATTCACTACAGTAGTGGCTAACATGTAAAGGTCTGGCCACTTTTCATCTAATTCGTCTTCCCACGACGGGTTTTTACCTATTTCCTTATTAATTGCCACTTCTTTTGAATTGGACGTTCCTACTTTCTCTTGACTTTTTCTAATAATCCAATCTCTCTTCTTGGGAGTAAGTGGGTTTTCATAATGTGCCTTACGAATAAATATTCCTTCATTAGTATTCACTGAATATCTTGAGGAATTTGGTTGGGACGAGATTCTCTTAGTCTTTTGGGCATTATCTAGTTGATGGTAAATATCCAAAAGCTTTTGCTTACCCATTATGTTCATTAACAAGTAGTCAATTAACACGAAAGGACAAATAAGGAAACAAATAATTACACAAACATGTACAGCCAAAACTGTCGACTTTGCGACTATTCGATTTTATATAGTTTTAATAGTATGCGTCCGTACACACTGGTTATCTTACAACGTTTTATTTTTAGACTATTTTACAAGATTTATATTTTACTATTATTATTAGTATTATACACTACAACCACACCACCCCATGCAATCCCTGTTAACTGGCTTTTCAGAAATGACGTTCCCTCTCGTCGTATTTCCAGGAGATCTGCTCTCCTACCTCCCGAATCCTATTTCCGGCATCCACCAACTCCTCGCCGTAGTGGCGGAGTTCAGCTAAGTTTTCGTTACTCATTGGTGGGTTTGGTACCGGTTCCGGATCGAATTAAGGGAGAAAAATGTTAGGACTATTTATAATGTTCTGAAATTGCCAATCGGCAGTCCACCACTCCTCTAATGTTCCTGGTAAAGGTCTAGGGTGCATAATAGGGTCTGGAATGGCAGGTTCTAGGTTAACAGGCAGTAGGGCTTCTGCTGGGTAGTTAAAGAGAGTTTCATCGGCATGTCCGATGATATCACCTAGTGATAGTTTACGGTCCAGCTCTTCTTCCCAAGATAGTGGTTCCTGGTTTTGCCTGGAACTCTCCCCAGTTTCTATTCCCTTTCCTTTATCTTTTGGGTCTTCCTTTTTCATGGTTTTCTGTGTTGTTGGCTTCTTCCTGCGTACACGCCTCCAACCTGCCCACCTATGTCTCTTTTTCACTACTTTAGGTTTTTCCTGAGGTTGGGCTTTAAATACCATAGGCTCCTCCACATCTGCCTGGTATCCAGTAGTAATACTGGTAATATCCATATCTGTACTATGGATTGAAATATTCTGTAGGGCTTCTGATAGTTCGTTCATGCTATTAGCATACACGAAGACGCACATAATCCTAAGTTAAAATTTTGTAACTAAAATTTCACAAAATCACATAATGGCAATTAAATAAATTAAGTATTTCTAAATACTAAATTGACTTAAACCAGTGGCTCTGATACCACCTTTTTCTGTCACGGCCCCCGCGCCCGGTTTGACCCGGTCCAGGAGCCGCAAGACAGAAACCCGTGGTATTCATGTTCACAGCGGAAGTCTTAACAGGATTGTTTAAACTTGAAAATGCCCGCGTATTATTTATTTTATAATTTGGGATAAACCCTGTAATTTACAGTGGAGGAATTTCATAATTCCTTTATTTTACAAAACATGTTTATTTGTTTATTCGAGCCACTACTGTAAGCTTGGGAGTGCTCCATAGCACTTGTACTTGATTCAAAGTAAGTCACCTGAAACATATTGTAAAAATATTTTGTCAGCGGGGAAATACTGAGTGAATCATTCATTTTAATTAAAATGACACATAGTTATAAATTACAGCATAAGAGCGATTACAATGGCAGTATCTTATTTTTATCTAGCGCCGGTGTCACCTCTTGGTGACGATGGTCATGCCACTATTGGGTCTTTCCCCAAGTAGTGACGATTATCACTGTTAGGACTTATTTGCCTAACCTGTGTTAGGGCTTATTAACCTAACCGTGAGAAACTAAGTAATGTGCACAATACCCCACTAGCCAGTGATTCAAGATAACCAGGACTTAATCCCTGTAATTATAACACTTTGAAAATAATTTGAGGTATTGTAAAACAGTTGATAAAAAGAGAATGACTCACATTGCAAGTTTAACGGGCAGAGTTTTAGCCTACTGATTAGCCGTATAACCTAGTTTAAACAACAATGCACATGAACCAGGTTAGTAACTAATACGGCATTTACGATAACTCACGAGATACAACCCTCACAACGAATGACAAAGTGCAATACTTAAATATCCAGCGGATTCGCAACGAATGATAGAGCATAGCCCGGATTTGGGTAACACCCAAACATCCTGTCGGAATCACTACGAATAACAAAGTATAGCCCTAACGCGGGCAGCACTTAAACATCCATTGGATAGTTTCAATCGATCGGATATTTAATCGTAATAGCGATCGAGTTATTACCCTGTTTTGCGGCAGCGTTTCGTGATCATGTGTGTGTTTTGTAGTATTTGGACAATATCTCAGTGCTTGAATTGAATTTTTACGTCGAACCAACGCCCAAATTCAAGTTCCAAACTCCTCTATTTATACTGGAAAAATGGCGCGCTCGCGTGTCACGAGAGCCTCTCGCGTGGCGCGAGAGGTCACTTTTAGTATAGGGTAGCCACATCTGTTACTAGCTTGGGTGAGTCGACCGTTCGTTCAAATTCGATTCCTATCAAAAACTGTCGAGATAATACTAACTAGGGTTTACCCCCCCTGAGTTTTAGGGGGGCCTAATCCTGATTCTGATTATTCTGAAAATTTTAGGGGTTATGCAGGATTACTTGGGGTTCTCAATTAGGGTTTCCTATTGGATAAAATATCATAATAAATAATAGTTTTAGTGAGAGTTGTTACAGTTACTGATGATTATTCCAGATTTTCATGGGTATCTTTTCTGAAGTCGAAAGATGAGACATTTGAAAGCCTGGTGTCGTTGTTAATTAAAATTGAAAATGTGTACCAAGCACGACTTAGAAGAATCAGAAGTGACAATGGCACTGAATTCAAGAACAACAAGATGGAAGAATACTGTGATGAGAGAGGTATACTGCATTAAATTAGTGCTCCTTACACTCCGCAGCAGAATGGAGTAGCTGAACGAAAGAACATGACACTAATCAAAACGGCCAGGACGATGTTTGCTGGTTCCAAACTACCTGTAAATTTTTGGGCAGAAGCAGTTTCCGCCGCATGCTATACGCTCAACCGGGTTCTAACTGTCAAGAAATTCAACAAGACATGTTTTGAGCTAATCAACAACCGCAAACCAAACCTAAAGTATCTTGAACCGTTTGGGTCTCCCTGTATAGTTCTTGAGCCTTCTGGTAAGTTTGGTCCAAAGAGCATCGAAGGAATATTTGTGGGTTATTCAAGTCCTATGAAACGAGTCTTTGTTCCAAGCTTGAAGCGGATTATTGAGGCGAAAAATGTTGAATGTCAAGGCAATACAATGCCACCACAAAATCTCGGTGATTCATGGCGTTTTCACTATGATACTTTATGGGATTCGTTTGACATGAGAGAAGAAGAAGAAGAAGAAGAAGATTTCTTTGATGAGTTGGATATTCTGAGAGAGTATGAGTCATCTCAGGAAAGATTCCCGGCTGAGTATTCAAATTGACCTCGACAAACTTCAAATGACGATGAAGCAGGTCCAAGCAATGCTGGAGAACATGATGATATTCAACAAGATGAAGTTGCTCATGATAATCAGACGGCAGAGAATGATAATCAAGAATCTGATAACGGACCAGTATTCGATCATGGTGATTCAGATTCTGAGGGGGAGCAAATTCAGATTTCAGGTCAAACAAACCCAGTCAGTGAACAAGTTACAAATCAGAATGTTACCAATCTGGAGAGCGATGTAGATGTTCCAAGCGAAGTGATACCAAGAACTCTGTCATACCATCCAGAGGATTTGATCATAGGAGAATTGCAATCAGGCGTCCGCACTAGACGTCAAATTGACCAAGGCTTACTTGCTTTTATTCTACAGTTGCTTCTTTACATACCAATTTTTCACATAGTTGTTTTATTTCGCAGATCGAACCGAGAACATACAAAGAGGCGTTAACTGAAGATTCTTGGGTCAATGCTATGCAAGAAGAGTTAAGTCAGTTCGAGAAGTTAGGAGTGTGGAAGTTAGTAGATTTGCCGGACGGTCATAGGAAAATTAACACAAAATGGGTATTTAAATGCAAGAGAGATGACCGAGGAGTTGTTGTTCGAAACAAAGCTCGACTCGTAGTCCAGGGCTTTAGTCAACAGGAGGGTATTGATTTTACAGAAGTTTATGCTCCTGTGGCTTGACTAGAAGCAATTAGGATCTTTCTGGCATTTGCATCGAGGAAAAACTTCAAAGTCTTTCAGTTAGATGTTAAATCGGCGTTTCTTTATGGGAAGGTTAAAGAGGAGGTATATGTCGGACAGCCGCCGGGCTTCTCCGATCCAATCCACAAAAACAAGGTTTATTTGCTGGATAAAGCATTGTATGGTTTACACCAGGCCCCGAGAGCTTGGTACGAGACTTTGTCTCAACACCTACAAGCCAACAGCTTCATCCGAGGAAAAGTGGATGCCACTCTCTTCACCAAAGAGGTCGACGGACATCTTCTGATCGTTCAGATATACGTGGACGACATAATATTTGGGTCAACAAATGAGAAACTATGCAAGGATTTCGAATCAGTTATGAAGCAAAAGTTTGAAATGTCATCGATGGGGGAGATGAAATTCTTCTTGGAACTTCAAGTTGAACAACTACCTGAGGGAATTTTTATACACCAGACAAAGTATGTTCATGATATCTTAGAGAAATTTGGGATGTCAGGTTCTACTCCAGCGTCAACCCCTCTAGCGACTAATAATGGGATAAACCCAGATCTCACCAGAGACAGGGTAGATGAAACGACGTATCCTTCCATGATCGGATCGTTGATGTACTTAACTGCTTCAAGACCCGATATCATGTATCCAACGTGCCTCGCAGCACGGTTTCAGTTAAGCCCCAGAGCTTCGCACATGGTGATTGTGAAAAGGATATTACGCTACCTGAAAGGAACTCCAACATTGGGGTTGTGGTATCCAAAAACAGGCGATTTCACGCTTGAAGGGTATTCTGATTCCGACTACGGAAGCTGTAAATCAATGCTAAATCAACAACAGCGGGTTGTCAGTTCTTTGGACCACGCTTGGTCACCTGGCAATGTAAGAAGCAGACCTCTGTGGCTCTATCCACATGTAAAGCTGAGTACGTATCTGCTAGCAGTTGTTGCTCTCAGATCTTGTGGATCCAGCAACAGATGCGCGATTACGGTTTGCAATTTCTTAACACCCCTATCTTTGTTGATAATGAGGCCACAATAAGTATAACGAAAAATCCTGTTCATCACGCTAACACGAAACACATAGAAATTCGTCATCACTTCATCCGAGATTGCTTCGAGAAGAAGTTGATACGAATTGAGAAAATCCACACTGACGAACAGAAAGCTGATTTACATACCAAAGCTTTTGACAAAACTCGTTTTAAATATCTTTTAAAACTAAATGGTATGAAGCTTCTCTCGGTGTCGGATGGGATTATTGGCGTTGATGAGGATAACATTGTAGATGATGATGTTGAGAAACAATCTGCAATGGTTTGTCGATTTTTTACTTGTTTTGGTATTTAGGGGGAGTAGTTATATTTTCAGAAAAACACAAAAACAGTAAAAAATGCAAAAATCCAAAAACATGAGAAAATTTCAAAATCCAAAAACAATAGAAAACTGAAAAGAGCTTGTGTAAAAAGGGAAAATGATAGTACATTAGCTTGACAGTTATGGTACGCTAAAGATTTGTAAAGTCTAAAGTTTTTAAACAGTCTTGATGATGATATGTCGATAGGTTTTTGTACATTCAGTAAATCTTGTTTGGGATAAAAACCTAAAATTCAAACTTGCTTATTTTGTGGGGAACAAATCTTGGATATATAGGTAACCCCTGAAATCTTGTTTGAAAGGTCCCTCTTTCTGAGATACTAGGTCTTTATACTCAGTGATATCTGGGGTATTATTCCGGGACTTCTGATTTTGCGGAAGCAATGGCCTAGTCCCCGCATAATACTTTCCACATTGCTTGAAATAAAGCATCGCCCTCAGCATAAAAAATGATGAATCATTGAAAAATGTTAATCATGTGCTGTTGTAAAAAAGATTCTCTAAAGGGAACACACCTTAAGTCGAACCGTCATCTCTCTGCTGAACGGAAGTTCTGACCTGAGCTCTCACGGTTTCGCATCTAACCCTTTTACAGATATCATCTGTGGTATACTCACCTGTAAGACTGAATATTGGGATCTGGATACGGGAGTATATTCAAGAGGTGGGACACACATATAAGTTTAAGTTCTTTAATTCACCTAAATCGTATCCTGAACAGATTGAAGTTTGTATGAAAATTTAAGAGGATCAGCATATCGACAATCTAAGTGAATTGTTTAAGACTTAGTATTTTATCAAGCTTAACGGTGCTAGTAACTGGTCATTTGCTGATATGATTCCCTAACACGCTCACCAAAAATATGTATGTAAATAGTTTACTTTCATTACATTCTGCATTTAAGTTTCTGTAATTCATTTTCTAGTTTAGAAATTTTATTAAAATTCAAAAAGATTTTTCATTTCTGCTTTATTTTCCGACAAACCAAAGTGGAGAGTTGATCTTCAGATTCAGAACGTTGGAGCAGATGCAGAAAGATTCTAGCTGGATGATGAGTTGGGAGCTTCATATTTTAAACTTGAGAAATTGGAAAGTCAAAACAAGTTCATTAACTTGAAACTTGTAATTTTCAGAAAATGTTTGAAAATACTTGAACGAAAATCAGTTTGTTTTGTCACAGATCAACCAAGGTCATTAAGTTGGACTTGGTAGATAAATTAAGTAATCAGGGTCATTAATTTGGACCTGAATACTTAAGTGGATTTCTAAAACTGATGAACAGTTGGAAAAATTTTAAGTTTGTATAGATTGTAATGTTATATGTTTGAGAAACAGGAAACAGGATTCAACATCCCCATGGCAACAGAATGTTAAAGTTTGAACCAGAAATTCGAGTCCCAGCATACCGAGAGGGGGAGTCTGCAAAAGGGGGAGTCAGAATTCTGGATCAATATTCAAAGGGGATATTGAAGATAGAAGATTGAAGGAAGCTTTTACAATGTCAAATCAAATTGGAAAGAGACAAAGACTGAAGACTCGATACCGAAGAATTCGTCAACATCCAAGGGGGAGTCTGTTAGTGCATCTAGTGTCTGTTAACTTCGTCTTTATCGAGTCTTATGTCTAGATAGGATAAACGAACACACAACAGGGTTGAAATTAGGGTTTTATATGATAAAGTAAGTAATTCCGCTTGAAATGGGTTATGGCAGTTTCAAGCGAAATCAACTAATGTAATTCCGCTTGAAACGACCTGTGACATGTTCAAGCGGAATCACCAACATTATAAATAGGTGTTTTTGTGTTCATTTGGAGCGGAATTAGCAGTGTGTGTTTGAGAGCCGAGGTGCTGCCGAATTGTAATCAAATCTGTAAAAGCTCAGGAAATCAGTAATAGATAAAGATTAGAAAGGAACAAGCTGTGTTGACATCTTTTACATTGATTCCGCCTTTGTACTTGATGATGAACTACTCATACTGACTATTTAGGGTCACACGACGGTCCAACACACATGAGCACACATACCATTCTCATTCGCTCTACCTATTCAAAAGTAATTAAGCATATGCAACATATTGTAATTCAAACATAACCTATAAACCATCAAGACAGATATGCACAAGCAGTGCATCAAAAAATATCATTAGTGCAGCAAGCACTCTAAACAGGCCATTTACAAAAAAAAAAAAAAAAAAAAAAAAAACACACAGCAGTGTTTCTTCAAAAAAGGAAAGAAAAAGTACTAAGTACACAAATTAGGAAAGCTGATCCAACACCCCAGTATGGAGAACCTCACCATACTCAGACAAAGGACGGGGATCCACAATCCAAGGGTTGGTACCCTCCCCATCGTTTCCATCAACACCTACCGGAACTTCATCCAGAATAACAACCCGGCGACGTCGTTGGTAAACAATCGACGAACTCCCTCTCCGGCCAACCGGAAAGGACTGGGTCACCAGATGTGCCGACAACTGGGTAACCCCACCATTATTATTGTCAGCAAGACGAAGACGAATCCGGTCTTCTGAAACGTCCCGGCGGTTTGCATCTTCATCCCTAGCAGCAGGATCAGGCAATGATCGGGAAAGTAGTAACAAACCATCAGCGGCATCAAGCACTTTCAGCATCTTAGAAAGTCTTCTCCATCGAATCATTCCCTTGTTCTCCATTTTGGCAAAATTGGGGAAAGAATGTCACCCAAAGTAAATATATAGACCAAAGAAGCGGCAACATCGAGATAAGAATTGTGATAATTGATTGTCAAATCAGCTGCTGTCTCAAACGGCGTTGCCAATGCAAGTATCACATCCCATTTAAAACCCCTGACAGGGCCCACACGCACTCCAAGAACCTACAGTTAAGCCAGAAGACGAAGAGTCAGCACGAATTATAAGAAATGACGTCACCTATCGTTAGCTCATAATTACAAAAACCCTTCATCGCAACAATCCAGAATAAACAAAGGTATAAATATCTTCCCTCATAAACTGCTCATCTTACCCAAAGTCCAAACTTTTTTCACTAAAATAAGCAAAGAGAATCTTCTCATAAAAGATTCTTCATTTTCGCGCCTAAAAAACCACAAGCATCCCTCTCATAGTCCAGTGCTCAACTTATTTGCATAAGAGCAACACTAGAGTGGGGGGACTTGAAGGGGTAAGGTCCCAAAAACCTCACAAACAAGTATTTGGACCATACCATAACCTTATCTTTTAGCCATCTTTGACCCAGCGCGGTCGCGCACTGGTCCCACAAAGAAGGCTTAGGAGAAAGACAACAAGTAACACTTGCGCGCTGAAAAGGAAATCATAAATCCTTGCGCCTTCCTTCATAAACAAAGGATGGGAATCCTAAGTTAGTCACTTCCGCTTAAATAATACCCGGACTTAGGGATTGTTTACTCAACTGGTGCTACACGACAAGGAGTCACACTGGATTATGGCAATAACCTTCTAGAAGGACTCAATCGTGCACTACCAGACGGTTATAACCGTCTGGACACGTGTCGTCATCTCAGGCCTCCCTGAAACCACGATGATGGCATGGAATTGGAGGAAAACCTCCACTTGCCCACTTTCCACGTGGCAATTCCCCAGCCGTAGATCTAAACACCGATCCGTGTGCTCTCATGATCCAATCAAAAAAGTTAACGGAAGAAAAATAACCGCTTACGGGGTTAGCATCTTCCGTTAACATTTCATCAACGAGTTTTCCCGCCCAAAACTCCCGGCTATAAATATGAGAGTAATTCAGGTATGAAAATTTAAGTTATACACACTTCGTTAATACTTCTTCTTCTTCTTCTTCATAAACACATACTTATTCTCACGTCGGAGTCAGGTCACGGAGAAAACCTCCATTTTCCCCGTGACGAGGCTAACGGTGTTCTGTTTTGCAGTATTCACCGGAGAAGAAGGTCAGTCACATCGAATCAAACGAGAGAGAACAACCGCCTTTATGCAAATCCAACCCCCTAGATAATTTGATTCCGGTCATTTATCTAGTGTTTCTTCATATCACTAGAATAAAAAATTACTAAAACGTTTACGCAAATGACAACTATCAACTTCCCACCATGCATAGGAGGTGAAGACTGTTTTTAGATGCAGGATGGTGACTCAAAGTTGGAAGAAAACTTGCTTAAATAGTGTGAAAAGCATGTTTCAAAATTAATGGACAAAACCTTGGCAACTATAACACCCTCCTTATAAAAGGTAATATAAAACAATTTACACATTTAGACTACATGGTATGGGGATGATCATCCCTTGGAGGATGATTCGCCACCTAGGCGCCACATCACCATCCTTGGGAGGTTGGTCCATCCCACAAAATTAGTGGAAATGGGAGGACGATCCTACCCCACCACTTTATTATTATTATACTAGGTTATTACCCCATGTATTACACGGGTTAAATAAATAAATTTTATATACTAAATAATAAAATAATATATCTTTAAAAACCTCCTTTATTGCATGGTTTGAATAAATTTAATTTTATATATATATTAAATAATAAAAAGTTATATCTATAAGAACCATATGTATTGTGAGGGTTGAATAAATGTAATTTTATATACCAAATATAAAAAATTTATATCTTTAAAACCATGTGTATTACACGGGTTGAATAAATGTAATATTGTATACCAAATAATAAAAAAAATTATATCTTTAAAAACCCTCATGTATTACACGGGTCGAATAAATGTTATTTTATATACCAAATAATAAAAAATCTAATTTTATATATAAAGTAATATTAAAAGTTATATACAATTTGTTTAAAAATTATGTAATAAAATCAATATATATTTTTTTTAATAATGAAAATAAAAATAAATAATATATTATCACAAAGTTTGATTTTGGTGATTAAACTAAATAATATTTAGTAGAAGAGTTATCTATAATTAATTAGAATACATTAAAATAAATAGTAATTATCCTTAAGAGATTAAACTAAATAATAATTATCCATAAGACATGGCCTAATATGATGACAAGTGTCTCTAAAATGGTTTCTTTTATTATATAGTATATATATAGATATAGATATAGATAATCTTCCATTTTTTTAACATTTAACAAATAAATTAGGAAAATGCTATAAATTCTTGGACTGAACAATTATTTTTTTTAAATCTCGCACACCACTATAAATTCTTGGACTGAACACACCACACACACCATTGAGGTCCAGCAGCAAAGGCCCAATCCTTAACTTGTTGCTCTAAGCAGGTCGCACAAATTGAAGGGTGAATTGATACAAGTGTGCGATTAAATTATTTTTTTTTTTATTTTTGTAAAGGAAATAGAATTTAAAAGGGTGGATTTTGTCTTTTAACGACCGTCGCCAACGTCCAACACTCGACGGTGAGGACGAGGAGAGGGTGGGGCGGGATGGTGTGCGGTCCGTCGCCGGGGCTGGACGGGTGGGGGACGATCCCCATAGCGTCTAGCCTTACAACTAGACCTAACCTTTTTCAATTCAAATCACAACGGGCTGAAACGTTTTTAACAAAACTTACATTGTTACTATGTAGTTGAAACTGGTTTACAAGTGGGGTCTGATTGTCGGCATTATATATTTACATGAATGTAACAACCCATGACAACTAAAGGGCAAGTTCTCATAAGCGTGTTCATCATCGGTTGAACACAAGCGCCAAGCCATAAAAGTGTAAACCTTTACCTTAAATGTTTTAAAACTAAAAGATTAGCCAATGCTAAGTGAGAACATACTGATAGTGTGTTGATCTAAACCTTTTGAAAATTATTTTGTAAAATTTCAAGAAAATTGTTGTTAGGCTTGGTGTATTGGTATTCTCCATGACGTACAGGCCCAGTTTAAAATGTATTTTTTTTGGTGTATTATGACCGTGTTACATGAAGTTTACAATTGTACATCACATTTCTAGGTGTTTGTAAAGGTAGAGAACCTCTCAAACAATAACGAAGTTCTTAGGCTTTAAATTTGTGTAAATCATTACTCGATTCAAGTATAATGAGATTCTTTATAAGGACATTAATCTTGAATTAAGGAGATAAAGATTAAGACAGGTTATATATAATTCTTGGTGAATTATTTGAGGCTTTTATATTTATTTTAGAGATAATTGTTAGTTTTAATTGATATGGTTTATCTAGGAGTTTATTTATTTATATAAATAGAGTTTTAGTTAGGTTAGGGTTAGTTTATGTTTGGCATAAATACATGGTTATGTATTCAGTTTTATTTGTCAAGATGCATTGAATAATATGAGACGTGATAGTCTGTAAATCGTTCGTGTTTGGTTTTGTGTGTTCGTGATTGGAAGTCTGGGCCAACACTTTGATCTTAACTAACGAATTAAGTTACAACTTACATTTGTGTGCAATGCAACTCATGGTCTCAACACTAGTTTTAATCTCCAAATTCAGTGGCAAAGCAATCAAGAATAACACGTTGAGTGGTTAATTCATATCACCCACAATGAAATGCATATAGCACATGAGATTTTGAAATTAGACACTAATCTCATAAAATTGTACTTCGACACATACTTGGTCAATATCAACAAGCTTAGTACATATTGGAAGAATGCAATATTCAAAGGTACCCACCACAATCTATGATAATAATTTGATGAGTTCAAGATGGTTAGGAGGCAACAGGAACTCAAGCTAAAGTATCTACATCTTTTTAGGGTTTGTGGCACAGCTTGTTTCCCGTTTACCTTCTATCTTGATGTAATTTTCATTTGAAAAAAAAAAAATCTTATACAATATACACTTCTTATTCACTTCCTAAAAAGTAAAATAGTTAGTAATGTGCATCTTGTGCACAATTGCATAATTATAAACCACTTTGTAAATTTCACTACTTTAACATCTAAACACACTTCAAGTGTGTTTACTTAAGTGTTGTGATTCATTTGACTCAATCAAATTCATTAAAGAATATGAACTCCTTGGTCTTAGCTTGACATGCATGTTTTGATCACATCCAAATGTGATTCTAACAATTTGAAAACATTAGTATAGGTGCAAGTGAGATTGTAACGCTAACTTTGGGTCTTTTAACATATCAATTCACCATTTAGTCATTCTGAGTACAAAAAATGTATAAAACACCATTCTCACCAAAGTTTACAAATTTTCATTCTAAAACTCATTCTTTAAGGCTAAACACATTGGAACTCACATGGCCAAAACTAGATTTAGGCTATGAAATCAAAATCTAACACAAGGAACCAAAATAGGATTTAGGCTGTGAACACACACAGCCCAACTGTTTACTTGACATCCATGTTTACAATTCTAGGAATATAGTCAAGTGGCATCTTAGGGGTGAGACAACACTTAGTGACCACTAGATTCTGGGTTCGATTCCCACAAGAGGGTTTTTCCCAAATTTATTGGGTTTCCTCCTGAATTGATGTATAGGTATTATAACCTAGTGGAGATTGATAAGATTGGATCCACGCTCCATGTAGAAGGTGGTGAACAAAAGATTTGTCCCACCTGCGGACATGCAGGAGCCACGCTCCAAACGATCAAAGAATGTATCGTCCACCGACATGGGTTGGGATGCACGTTCCAATTTTAATTAAATGAATCGGGCAACGAGTTTGAAATATCAAAAGAGCCGGTTCATGAAGCTCGTCCTATGGGGAGAAGTCGTACTAAGGAAAAAAACAAAGGCGTGGGATCGTCTTCGAGTCAAGTTGATCTCGAAGCAAAAATAAATAAACTTGATGAGCGTATCGTCGAATTGTTATCTCTCAAACAACATAAAACCGAAGCCATCGATCTTATGGTGCTTTCGATGAAAGCCAACGATTGTTCGGGTCTATGTTGCCCCATGGAAACATGATTTTCATAAAAGTGCATGAAGTTTTATAAAATGTAGAGAGAAATGGAGAGGAAAAATGGTAGAAAGTAGGTGTTTGGTGTAAATCACTTCATGGCATGGGTCGTTGGACGTTAGGACATGGCCTTATTGGTATTGTGTGTTTCGTTAACCCACAACACATAGTTAACATGTATTTAGTTAATGGTCAAGTTTTTATGTGGCAATGACGTGGCGATGATGTAGCAATGAGCTTAGTTAACCCACAACACCTAGTTTTAGTGGTACCAAGGTGTTAGGAAAAGATATCATTCTCCAGTGGTAAGAGTTGGCGGACAATAGAAGTAAGTTTAGAAAATATGTGCTTTGAGTTATTCGTTCTAACAAAACATGGGATCGAAAACAAGCATTTTTACCCCACTTAAATGCTAGTCCTTTTTCATACAAAAGAAAATGCTTGTTTTATTTGTTTAGTATCCCTTTTCTCTCTTATACCTACCGGGTATTTTTGTCTGTTTTTTTCTATCAGTTATTCATGATATGGTGTGAAAAAGGTCCAAAAAATTACTATGATCATTATCTTAGCATTTCTTATTAACGGTATGTGTGTATGTTTGTAGGCAAGACATATAGACCAAATGGCCAATGGGTAGGTAAAATTCTGAAACTAAGACCAACTTTTAACGGGTGACCGGCAACCCATGTCGGGGGCGATGATTTGCACTAGTTCTTGTATTTCATTTGTTGTTTCTTATTTCACGCATGTAATGTTATTATATCATGTATAACGTGTGATAATATCATATGATATTGTACTTATACATTTATTCATGTTATACAATATAATATATATAATATAAAGTTTAAATATGTACATAGATATCATATAAATATCTAATATATTTAAGTTGTGTATAGGCATTGTTTCATAGCATAAATAAGTGAAATTATAATTATAAATATAAATATAAATATTATTAAAACACAAGTTGGTTACACATTTATTTTCTTTTTTTTTCTTTGACCCTTTAACTTTCAGTTTTTATAGTTATACCCTCTTAACTTTGTAATTTTTTTTTATAAAATGTCATTTTAACCTCCTCGTTTTTTAAGTGTTTGTTTGTATATATGTGTATGTAGGTATAAATCCAAGTTCATTTACGGTTTGACATAAATTTGGTCTGGTAAAATATAATATGTTTTCGTGCATATTTTTTATGTACATTTTCAATTAGTCTACGTTTTGACGTAAATGCTGTTTGTAAAAGAGTCAGGTCAAATATAATACGTTTTTATTAGACGGTATAAATTCTAGTTATTTTACGTTTCGGCGTTGCCACAACGTTGCACAATCCTTTAACTTAAAAACACTATTTTCTTACGTTTCTACGTAATTGTTTTAGGAAATAAGTCGGGTCAAATATAAAACGTTTTCATGCTTATTTTATGTAGGTTTCCAGTCGGTCTATTTATGACGTAAATTTTGTTCGGAAGCGAGTCAGGCCAAATATAATACGTCTTCATTAGACGGTATAAATTCGCGTTACTTTACGTTTTGACGCCGTTGCAACATGCGAGAAAATTAAAATTTAGTAGTTCAAAACAATTTTGTAAAAGAAAGAAAGAAGCAACATGAACCACCATTAGAGCATTCAAGTCATATAAACATGAACTGTAAGCCATTAATTTTTAGAGAGCTAAAACTACGAATATAAATTATAAAAAAGTACTAATAATCAATAACTCACAATTTTGTTTATTTGAATGAACTAAAAAGTAAAAACTTATCAACCTTGCTACTTTAAAATATTTATGTATGTGTAAGCATTTATATCCAATTGATTTTACAATTTAATGGACTCTAAATAGTAACAAAAACCTTTTTCTCCATCCACATTAAGTTAATTATAATATAATATGTTTTAACTATTAAATTATTTACCACATTATTCATATTTTTAGACTGATTCAACCGGCAGAGCGCCCATTAAATGAAAACTTTTGAGTTATAACATCACCTTATTTTTTATGTTTAGAAAAAAGAAAAAAAAAGAAAAGAAAAGATGGAACATTAAAAAGTCCACATCTGCATAAAGAAAAAGAACCTTAAATATTCTAAACACATATACTACACACATAGCTATCTTTCGAGTCTTTGACCGTTGACCAATAACCCTCCAAAAATATTCTTTTATTAAATCAAAATAAAACTTATACTAATCAAAAACCGTAAAAAATAACATACCACTGTATTTAGACCCATTTTTAACTCTGAATTTAATGCTTCATTTTTTAATCAAAACCAATTAAATAAAAAAAAAACCCGGATTACGTAACATAACAAAAGTTAAAAGGAAAATTATTTAAAAAAAAATAAAGTAGGTTTCATGGCGTTATTAAATGGTGGATATTAATCACGGTATCCAATAAAGAGTGTTGTTCAATGTTCATCATCAAAAAACCGAAATAAATCCACAGTCTTTTTAATATTTTTCAACATTTTTTTCTTCACCAAGTAGTCTTATTGTGTATGATTACACATATAATCGAATCTTTGTTAACCTCCGATTAAAAATGTCGGCCCCTCATCTCTCATACGGCCCAAAAACGGCAGTCTTTACCAACGGTTACGGTTCATCCACGACCACATATCCTTCACCAGAGGCTTCTTATGAAGAAATTATTCAAAACCCTCAATTTTTCTGGGAAAAACTTCAATTATTTCACTCTGTTTTCGGCACCAAGTTCAAGTAAGTACCCACACATTGTTTGTTCTTCTTGTTTTCTTTATTTTTTTAGTCTTTTTTTTTATGCATTCTTTGTTTTTGCTGATTTTGTTGATGACCCATGTTTAAAGATTGCATTTTTAGGTGAATGGTGTGGGAAAGTTTTGATCTTGATGTTTGTTTTAAGGTTTGATGGTTAGGTGTTGGTGTTTTTTGGGGGTTTTTGGTGTGAGAAAGGTTTCTAATTTGGGAAATGCTTTGGTGGGAAATTTGGGGGAACAAATTGGGAAGGTTATGAAATGGAATTAAGTTGAATTTGAATTTGATTTTGTTCTTGTTGGTGGTATGTGTGTGTAGATGATGTGTATTGATTTTTGGACTGAAATTAGGTTTGATTGGTTTTAGAAATTTAGGAATTTGAAAATACTGTTACCCAATTTACTAGTGTGTGGAGGGTCTGGTCTGGTCAAAATTCAAGTGTATTAAGTGTTTTGATGTGTAATCATAACCTAATTGCCAGTGAAAGCTGCCACTGTCCTTGCTGAGTATTAAACCCTAATTTCTGGAAATGTTTTTATTTTTTTTTTGTTTTGCTTCTGTTATTGGTTCTCTCATGCCTTAATTGCTCACTGTAGTCTATATGTAGCTTCATTTCTATATTGTGATTTAAAAAATTGGGTATGTATACAAACAAACATACAAACGTACCTAGTATAATCCCACTCATAGCTGAACTACTAGTAACGGTGTGATGGGGGTAGACCTTACTTCTATAGAGAGGCTGCTCCCTAGACCCCCGGAGCCAAAAACCTCTTTTCGTCATTTTTTTATTTTTTGTGTATAGTGTAGTACAATATAGTCTAGTAATCCAGATATCATAAAATATAGCTAAGAGAATAATTGGGTATATAAGGCCATGTGTGGTCATAAAGCCCCTTGTGGGGCGTTATGCGACAAGTGGCGAAACGCATAAGAGAGGGGCTTTATGGGGCTTTATATCACAAGAGGGTGTAATGGTAAGGGGGTTATATAACCTCTTCAATATACATACATACATATGTATGTATATATGTGTGTGTGAGTGGGGGGAGATGTTCACGCCGCGATCGTGATAACGGGGACTCAAAATCTCAAACCCATAGCGCCCCCTGTTTTGGTGTTCAGGGGCTCCATGGGGCGCTATGGTTGGTTCCTGGGTGATATACCTCCCCATTACACATACTCTAAGGAAGTTTGAAAGCCCATGTTTTGTTCTTCTTTTGTTCAGCATAAGTGTTCTGTACTGATCGGTTTATCGTATATAAATCTTCTAGTTTCGTGCTTGTGATGTTCTGTTTAATATTTAGTGTGAAAATCGTGTATTTAATTGAGTTTGTATTCAGGTAAAGCATATGTTTTATAGTACCAGCTAAAAGGGATATCATTTATATTCACCCAAAAACTTGTGTTTGCATGTCAGACCATGTAATCCTGTGAAGTGGCATGAACTAAACAGTGAGCCTTTACATCTTATATATAAAACGGGACTACCAATTAGAGTTTCCGATAAGTTAAATGAGTTTTATGTATCTAAGATTAGATTATAAATTTACTTGTCTTGGTGTTTACATATAACCCATTTTGAGCATTTTTGTAATCGAATTCTGTAGGTTGTCGAAGGCTCGTAATTGTATTTGACCTTGTTGATTTTTTTTTCTGGTTATTAGGATAGTTCTTCTTGTATTAACTTTGTTTTGGACTTTTTTTTTGTTTTTATACGGTAAGATAACCGGATATGAAATACCATACGTAATATGATTATTAACCGTATCCAACATGCTTGCATAGGTGTCGGTGATAGGTACTTTTCTAGATGCTTTGTGATCCCTTTTCATGCCTTATATTTTCCCTTCTCTTCTACTTCAAGTATACACTATATCTTAAATTCTTAATCGTATGTTACACTTTAAAAAGAGAAGTTTTGTTGAATCGGGATATCATTGGGAGAAACTTCTCTATCTTCTGGGATAGAGGTAAGGTTTGCCGTTTGCCCCCATCTCACCCTCCCCAGACCCTAATCTACGAGTGGGATTTTACTGTGTACGTTTGTTTGTTTGTCTGTTTGTTTGTTTATCCAACATGCTTAGAACTCTACCATAAACACAATCTCCTTTCCGTCATTACTTGCAAGCATTATCTTTTGGTGTTACTTTTTCTTGGATACCGATCTTTATTGATTGTATTGTTGTCTTATTTACATTTTTTGTTTACTAACATAACTTTGTTCCTTGCTATGGCTTAAACCTTTTTAGGGTGTACATATATATTTTTTTAATTCTAATCTCTAGTTCTTCTAAACACTTCCATTTTAAAAGTAAACAATGCAATTGGATTTAAAATCAATAACTTAAAAGTTGATAGTGTTCTTTTTTTTTTCTCATGTACTTAGGATCCCTGTCATTGGAGGGTCGTCTTTAGATCTACACCGGCTATTTATAGAAGTCACGTCACGAGGCGGCATTGAGAAGGTATGGTTTTTATTTCAGTTGTCTTAGAAAACAAATGCTTAAGCATCTTTTTAGTTCTTTATGAATCGCATGCATTGTTGTCAATAGCAAATGTAGCGTTTACTACCGCACGCTTCATAGCGTATCGCCCATATCTCGCAGTCTGTTGATTAGCGACTCCATAGCGTGAATATAGCGGGATTTCTGTTTTTTTATTGTTTTAATATAAATAGCGGGAGTTTAGGCTTTTTTCTGTTCTAATATAACTACTTAATATAAATTGCGCATTTAGATGAAATATGCAGCGTATTTTGATAATAGATACCTATAAAATATTTCTAAAATTTCCTTCTAGTGTATTTGCTAAACATAAAATGGCGCCCGTTATTTCATCGCTATCGTCCGCCTTGGTTTAAAAAAGCGCGAGGCGCTCCGGAGCGTTTTGGTTCCAAAAGCTTTAAGTGAAGCTTCAAGCGCGAAGTGAGAGCTTCACGTATACGAAGCGCTCAAAATAAAAAATAAAAAATAAAAAAAATATTGTCGAAATAGTCTTTAATCAATAATCATCATAATCAAGTAAAGATAGCGGCTGATTCTTAGGGTAAAGAAGTAGGGCCTCATTTAAACCCTATTTAAAGACTATTGGGCCTAAAAAAGGGCCCAAATGTGACCTGATTGGGCTGAAGCGTCACCTCAAACCATGATCGCTTCGCGCTTAAAGCTCGCCTCAAAACGCTTCACATGTTGTGACGCTTCAGACCAAAAAAAGCGCTATTCCAAACGCTTCATCGCTTCACGCTTAAAGCTCGCTTTTTTAAACCCAGTCGTCCGCTATTCGCTATTGACAACTATGATCGTGTGTAATATAAGAAATTATAGTATCTCATAAAAACGTATATTTGTTTTTGTACAGATTGTGAGTGACCGAAGATGGAAGGAAGTAATGGCTGTTTTCAAATTTGGCCCCACAATCACAAACGCTTCGTTTGTCTTGCGCAAGTATTATCTTTCCTTGCTCTATCATTTCGAGCAGGTTTATTATTTTCACAAAAAGACCCCCACTATCGGTCCACATGGTACTTAAATCTTGAACATATTATATCATATATTTAAATGTATAGAAAAAGTAGAAGCTTTATGAATGACCGTACTTCGTCCTGCACGACAGATGCAACAAACAAGGTCTCCCATGGATCAGCGTCCGGTTCTGTCAAGAATCTGTTTTCTGGTAAGGTCTACCACTCTACCGTCTAATTCACATTGTTGCTATGTAGTTAATATCATGATATATCACCGATATATCAGTGATATATCGGTTATCGGTCCGGTCCACTGGTGATATATTGGTGCAAAATATCGGTCAGAATATCATATCGGTACCGATATTATCGGCGATATTGACCGATATATCACCGCGATAACCGATATCTCAAATATCGGTCCTTGACCGATATCCGATTTTTACTGCATTAACTACTTAGCATGTTTGCCAGTTTCCATGATGTTCTTTGTTAGTTCTTGAACATGTTTTTTCTATGTGGTACAGCAAGGCAAAAGATTGAGGTTGGTGGAGAAGTAACTGGAACAATTGATAACCGTTTCGATCAAGGTTATTTGGTTACGGTGGATTTAGGGTCTGAAAAGCTGTCGGGATTTTTGTATCATCTGCCATCTGATTCACCAGCACCGTCTCATGGGACCCACAATATGTATCAGCTTGCTATAAGGGAACCTTCACCTGAACCAGACACAAGTGGGTATGACGTGTTTTTCACCGAGCATTACATAAGGTTAAAACCCTTGTACCATGGTCAGGAAAGTATCATACGCAAACGAATTCAAGTTTTATGGAGCACTTTGACAGAAGAGGAGAAACAGGTAAATAACGATTATCATATTGGATTAATGGTAACCAACATTGGTTAAATCTCTATTTCAAGTAACGATTTTTTTAACCCAAGAATAAATAATCATGAGTTTCAAAGTTTCTCGCTTTAATATTTCTTAATTGACGGTGTCAGACATCAAGTCTGAAAAAATTAACAGTGGTCAAAGCTAAAAGACACATGAGCTGCCATGTCATAATTTCAAACGAGCCGAGCTCGAGCCCGAGCCCGATTAGGCTTGAGCTCGGCTCGTCATGCTTTTACGAAGCTCGAGCTCGGCTTGGTTCAGTTCGAGCTTACTACTTTGAGCTCGAGCTCAGCTCCAAAGTAAAACCCAAGAGCTCGAGTTCGGCTCGGCTCGATGTAAATTGAGAACAATTTTAAATGAGCTAAAAGCTTGGCTCGAGCTCGCTTCAATAGCTTAAACGAGCCAAAGCTCGGCGAGCCAAAGCTCGGCGAGCCAATGTTAAATAGTAGATATTTTATATATAAAAAAACAATATAAATTTTGTTTGGGCTCGTTTAGGCTGAGCTTAGACGAGCTTTGTATGTAAAGCTCGAGTTCAGCCTCGATAACCAAACGAGTCTTATTTCAGGCTCGGGCTTGTTAAGGCTCGGCTCGTTCGAGCTTTTTACTGATCCGATCCTGAGTAGCTCTCGAGCCGCTCTGCGTCGTTTACAGCCCTAATTTCAACCGGTTCATTAGCTTGGGAAAATTGCACAAAATAGCATTCTTTCGCATTTTCACCATTAATAGCAGCATACCTTTACCATTACCTGAAATAACAACTAGCTTACAACCGTTTTTTTTTTTTTGTAACAAATGTTTTCAAGAAACCTTCTTTGTGTTTCTTGGTGCTAATTTTGGTGTCACCGATGATTTATTGTAGATTTATCAGCTGCAAGGGTTAAGAGGCAAGGAAAGATAAAAGGCGTTCAATTGTTTAAAAGACTCGTTTTTAATCTAGTTAGTGCGTGTAGGTTGCTAGTGATCGTTTTCTCTTCTAATTTGTAGTACTTGTTGTTTGTTGTTGTACTTTGTCGTTGTTTCGACCCCCATCCCGTTTGTTGTAGTTTAGGATCAACGGAGAAAAAAAGTTTATTTTTTTCTTATCATGGTGAACGGAAATTGTCGAAAATCAGCGGTTTTTGTTTCGAGTTTCTGATGGCTTAGTGATGAATTCATGTTGTGATATTGTTGTACACAGGCAAGGTTAACTGGAGCATGGCTGAGTTGACTCACTCTCTTGGTGAGTCAAGCATGTCCATTATAGTCAGATGTGTGACCATGACTCCAGGAAAATAGACTTGGTACATTTATAAAGCAGTGTCATTTTGGTACCAACCACCAAGACCCTTTCTCTTGATAGAATTCTTGGAACATTGACCACCTCCTTTTTTTCAAAATACTTTCTTATGTTCTATTTGTTATAAATTTTTAATAATTTCTAAATTTTATTAGCTTTGTATATAATTTATTGATAATTCTGAAATTTTAATACATTAATAGCCCTGTGTTTATTTTTCTTATTTTACGAGAGAATTCAAGTTTTTAATAAATGAGAAATGTGTGAAACTATGAAAGGAAAATCCCATGTCACATGATATCTAAGGTTTTGAGTTACTTTTTTGTGATTTTTAACAAGCAAGATGCAAATAATAATTTCCTCATTACTCTCATCACATGATGTGTTCCCTCGTAAAACAAGTTTTTAGGTGTATAATATATATTGAAAATGTAAAATACAATATTCCTTAACGTACAAATACGTATGATATAGTGAAATCGGATGTTATAAAAAGCATGTTGGAAATCGCATGTTTGTTTTTTTGATGAATCGCATGTTATTTTTCTTGTAACAATTTCGCATGTTGGTAAATATGATGAAATCGCATGTTGGTATATAAAGCAATTTCGCATGTTGGTTTTTCAGCATAAATCGCATGTTCAAAATTGAATTCGCACCAGATCGGACGGTTGAGATGAGCACGTACATATTGTACGATAAGAGCTATTGTACGTTAACCTAACCCTATATATAGGGTTAGGTTCATTTGTGAACAACCCCCTTGATAGTGAACTGTGTAAACTAATCCTAGCCCTTGATTATCAATACACAAGTGTAAATCAATTAGACCTGGCAAACGGATTGGGTCGGGTCGGGTCGGGTCATGGGTCAAAACGGGTTCAGGTCAAAACGGGTCAATTAAAAAAAGGGTTGTTTTGGTTCGGGTCGGAACGGGTTCGGGTTAGAACGGGTTTCGGGTCGGTTACCCGACCCGAAACCCGTTCTAACCCGAACCCGTTCCGACCCGAACCAAAACAACCCTTTTTTTAATGCAACAATTAAGTCGTTCTGTTGATTTGCGTCACCAACGAACTGATTAATAGAAATCATGATTACAAGTTACAACTGATTTACAGTTATTACATTCTATCAATTGCTAATTACAATCGAAAATTGAGTAAAATTGAGAAAACAAACGTCTATTGAAATGCAACAATTACTTAAATCTGTTGATTTGCATCGTCAACGAATCGATTAACAGAGAATATAATTACTATCGATATGCAGTTATTAGTAGTGGGTTCGTGTCGAAACGGTTCGCGTCGAAACGGTTCGATTCGAAACGGTTCGATTCGAAACGGTTCGATTCGAAACGGTACTGGTCGAAACGGTACGCGTTGAAACGGTACGCGTCGAAACGATTCGCGTTGAAACGGTATGCGTCGAAACGGTTCACGTCGAAACGGTTCGATTCGAAACGGTACTGGTCGAAATGGTACACGCCGAAATGGTACAGGTCGAAATGGTACGCGTCGAAACGGTACGCGTTGAAACGGTTCGATTCGAAACGGTACTGGTCGAAACGGTACGCGTCGAAACAGTACGCGTTGAAACGGTTCGATTCGAAACGGTACGGGTCGAAACGGTACGGGTCGAAACGGTACCGGTCGAAACGGTTCGCGTCGAAACGGTACGTGTCGAAACGGTTCGCGTCGAAACGGTACGGGTCGAAATGGTACGAAACTCGTCCCGACCCGAAACTCGTGTCGGCCTAAAACCCGTCCCGTGCGGAAAATCGTGTCGGCATAAAACCCGTTGCGATCCGAAACCCATTTCTTTAAAGTTGTCGACCCACATCGACCCATTTATTTAAAGTTGTCGACCCGCTTTGACCCGAAAATAACAAGATGGAATTTCAATTGACCCGTTGTGACCCGTTTAGTTAAAATATCTTACCCAAACTAACCCATATAATTTTAAAAGTAACCCAAAGTAACCCACTTGAAAGCCTTTGGGTCAAGATTGCCACCTCTAAAATCAATGGTCGGAATTGATCAGGATTTGATGATGTAAATCAATGGTCAGGATTTGTTTATTTAGTTCACAAATATACTACTACTAGTGTTCACTATAGAACCTTACCATATATATATACAGAGGAAGGCTATAGGGAAAACCCACTTGAGTTGTGTAAACTCAAGAAACCTTTGTAAAAAACTCATGCAAACTCAAAAAACCTTTCTAAAAAAATGGGAAATGTAATATACATATATTTGAACATTTTTAAAAAAGAAACACAAAAAAACCCCGAGTAGTTTTTTTTTTTAAAAAAAATGTTACAAATTTCAGGTTACATAATATATATGTCCAAAAAAAAATGTAACATACAAATTTTCAACATTAAAAAAAAAACTAGTAAGCGTTTTTTTTTTTTCATAAATAGGTCCGTGTACATTTATATTACATTCCCTATTTTTTTAGAAAAAAATAAAAATGTTACATAGGGTTTATTTGGGTTTTCTCAACTCACATGGGTTTTCGATTTATCTTTCCCCTATATATATATATATATATATATATATATATATATATATATATATATATATATATATATATATAATATATAGGGTCATTTAGAGAAAACGGTGGAAAGTGTGAGAACGGTGCGAACGCTTATGGATCGTCCGATCAAAACAATCTATGGACTAGATTGGCGCGGTGGCGTTTTCGTAAATAACACGAATTCTATTAAGTGGACGCGCTTCATTAAGGGTAAAAGGGTCTTTAGACTTCTTTAACAAAAACGCCAAACTAATGAATAAAACGCCATTACGGGCCAAAACACATCCCTATATAAACAAAACATCTCAGACATTCATTAAACACACCCCCCGAACCGGAAACGCCATATTTACTACTATATACTATTCATCTTAGAAACGCCAAAAAACCCAAAACATCAAACACACCAACTCAAAACGCCATATTTCACTATATACCAATCATCTTAAAAAACGCTAAAATACTCAAACATCAAAGATTCCAAAAAATCGACGTTTCTTTTAGATACACTATTTCCTCAGTAAAACGCCAAAATGGCAAACATCGTTTCTTGTATATTCAATATTGTTCTACGCGAAGTTTCGCAGAATGCATTCTTCCCTGAGGTGTGGTGACTCAATAACATTTTGCTGCATGAGATGGACAAATCTTCAACAAAAAGATGCTGGTGTCAGACTTATGTCATTTTTTGTGTTTTGTTCTTGATGAATATTATAATGGCATGAAGAGACGAATGACACTGATAAGTGGTTGGAAGATAAATATTCAAACAAAAAACTCACGTCATTTTGTCTTTCCAAACGACCACAAAAAAGCCTACTTCATCAACAAAAACTCACGCATGCCAAAGTCAAACCACCAGTGAACATGTTTCAAAGAAAAAAGAGACTGATGACAGTGAATATTTTGAAGATGAATTGTTTCTATTTTTATTTTTTTAATTTTTCTTTTTCTGTTGTTTGTTATGTATTTTTCAGCTAAGAACATAAAATAGATTATTTTAATAAAAACGCTAAACAGACATAATGATTGTGAAACGCCATAATGCAATAAAACGCCAAAAACTCCCAAACAATAATAAAAGTAATTTGGACAAGTATTATTAAAAGCTAAAAATGAAAAAAAAACGCCAAAAACTACTTAAAGCCATTAAAAACGCCAAACTTGGAAGATGGCACGTCTATCACCCTAACAACTCATAAAAAGCTGAACAAAAACAGTAAAAATACACACAGTAACTGAAAAGACGGCTACTTTGTTAATATCATCTATTATAAATAAAATCCCGCCTAAACTACGCGCCAAAAACTTCCTATAAGAGAGCCGTCTATGCACAATCAATTGATCACACCCAAAAACAACGCCATGTTTCCTAGAAACCATTCAATTTAAAACGCCAAAAAAATAGTTAAAAAAGTCACAGATGGGAATACTCATTTCTTCTATATTGAGTATTGTTCTGAATGAAGTTTCACTGAATGGATTCTTCTCTGAGGTGGGTATCTCTATAAGCTTTTGCTGCATGAGATGGACAAATATTCATGAAAGAGAGACTGATGACACTGATACGTCATCATGTCACTTTGTTCTTGATGGATATATGGATGGCACGAAGGGATCAATACATTCGAGCAGGCCTTGATCTTCAACATGTCACCAAACAAGTATATATCAAACCACAATACAGGATGCCACTAAAAATAAGCATCTTCTAAAGACGGATATTATGTAGGAAAATAAGGATCTAGATAAGGTATTCAAAACAGGTTCAAAACACCAAAAAGGTTAAAGTAGAAGAGGCTGATGACAGTGAAGATTTGGATGACAAATTAGATTAGAATTTTCAATTTTTTTTCATTTTCTATTGTTTGTTATCTAATTCTCTGTTGTTTATTATCTAATTCTCTACTAATAAAAAACTGATTATAAAACGCCAAAAACCACAAACACCAAAACGCCTGATAGTATGAAAACTGTGAGAACGGATGCTAGCAAAGCACGTTGTTGCTATATAAAACGCCAAAAAATGCCAAACAAAGTATTACTGGAAAAAGCAACACTAATTGACAGATAAAACTGAACGAAACAGTAATTGTAAAACAGTAAAATGAAGAGACATTAACATTATTGCCAAACATTTATTATATTAAAAGCCAGTACATGGAAAATTGAATTTGTCTATCTTTTCAAAACGCCATAATTGTCTGTCACATTATAGGCCTGCATCCTACATAGCACAACAAATTGATAGAAAAAAACAAACATCAAGAAAATTACAGATGTTTTCTACATTATAGGCCTACATCCTACTTGGCACAACAATCAAAGCCATACTTAGTTAAAACGACAAAATATTTACTATGCTTCTGATCTAAAAAAAACAATAAAAACGCCGCGTGTTTGTTAAACTCCAAAAAATGGAAAAGTGACGTGACACGCGTTTAAAAAAAGAATATAAAAGGACAAAAAAGCCCCTCCGCCCTTCACTATGTCGCGTGACACGTGTTACGCCAGAATCCGTTCTCACTGTTCTCACACTTTTGGGCGTTTTCTCCTGATCCCATACCTATATATATATATAGGGTCAGGATTTAGAGAGAACGACTAAAAGTGTGAGAACGGTTAGGAACCGTCAGATCAAAACAATCTATGGACTACATGACGCGGTGGCATTTTCGTAAATAACATCACTTTTATTAGTGTTGCGCGCTTCCATAAAGGCAAAAAGGTAAATGTCCATATACAAAACACATCAAAGCCTGACCGAAACATATATACTTCCTAGAAAAATGTAACACCTCGAAAAATTTCGTCCAATAATGTCTTGACACGTGTCATAAGGTTCCGGTATGTGAAAATATACTTTAGAGAGACTAAAAGTGACAAACGGTGAAAACTATGGAACGTAAGGGTCCAAAGTGTCAACAATGGATAAATAGACTCTATGATAACCCTACATAATGTTTATAACCTTAAACGGATGGTTCATGGATCATACGACGCGGAAATTGCACAAAAGTGAGGAATTGCAAACTATAGGGGCCAAAAGTGTCAACATGTTTAATTTATACCTCTGAGTGAACTTTTGGCAGACCCGAAGCTTTGAGAAGCTAAAATATACTCACTAGAATATGTGGTTAAAATTTCGTGAAGTTTCGTCAACGTATGAGAAAGTTATGGCCAAAACCGTACTTGAGGGGTTAAAAGCGTCAACGTCGAATTTCATGGCTTTTCGGTTGAGCGCAAAGTTATCCGAGGACATTACCATGTTGGTAAATGTCCTAAGGTTCTTAAAAACCAAGTTTGGGGGTTTACGAGTCATGATAAAGAGCCGAAACATCAATCGCGAAGACAGGGACCAAAACTGCCAATGTTTGGCAAAGTTTGACAGCAACAGAGGCCAGGCGGCCCGCCTGGACAGGCTTACGCGGGCCGCGACCCAAGCCCAGGTGCAGTAACTTGTGATTTCAGCCATTTGGGTCCGAATCTTGTGTGCATTCCAGCTGTTACCACCTCCAAATGCTCCAATTACACCCCATGCATGCCTATTACAACAGTGAGCTACTTCCAAACCTCTGAATCCATCTTTAAATCAGATCAAGACTCATTTTCTTGGCATTTGCATTTAGTAACAAGAAGCTCTCAACTCTCAAGAACTCTCAAGGCACTTCTGGAGCAAATCTGAACGACAAGGCAGCATCCTAGTGTTAACTAAGCATCAATCGGACCTTTGTAAGCTTCTAATTCAGTCCTTAATTCGTTCTTGCATCGATTATTAGTAAAAGTCAAACTGATTGTTCTTATTCTTTGACTTTCTGATTAAACGAGTTTCACTCAGTCACTTCTCAAATTGAAACCATATATATGTTGGTATTTATGTGGGAAACAAACCCTCAAAAGGGTATTCTCTGATTCCCACTATATGCATGCTAATTGTCGAGTCAAACTTGTTTCTAAAAAGTCAACAGAACTTGTTTTTACAAAAATAAGCTTGAATGGTAATGTAAAGGACATGCAATCTGTTTGATCATCATAAATAACTTGTAATACATATAAGAATGTGTTTTATCATAATAAACTCGACAACCTCTAGTATAAATACGAATCGGAACCGAAAGTCTTGTAAAACGACTAATTCGTAGACTATCGATTCGGATTCGTACATGCATGTTTGAGATCTGTATTGGAGAGTATTTTTGACCATTTTTATTCTGGTAAAACTTTCTAGAATTTTGTTGCTTGAGTCTATACTTAGCCGATTCAATTGCATGTTTCCGATTATGCTTAAAAGTTGACTATTTTGCCCTTTTTGATATAAAACGTGAATTTTGGAAAAGTGAAAGAGTAGAAATCTTTATTTCTAATATATAAACTTGCACCGAAAATTTCGGATCAGTTGGTGGTCCAGATTTTGAGTTATGGCCATTAGCGTAAAACTATGTTCTTAAGTTACATAAACGGCCCTTTTCGCGTATAACCCATTTCAGGCCACGTTTTTATATATAACTTTTTACCCACTGATGTTATATAATATTTTGGGATTTTAGATGATTTTTATTTAATTTTTGGCTGGTCGTATCTTAGATCGCTTAGTTATTTCGGTTTATGTCGGTTTTGACCGTTTAGGCCATAAAATGAGTTTTATGCATTCTTTTGACCCGAAACCTTTTCCTACTGATTTTATATGTTAAATAAATTATTTTAAGTATTCTGGAAATATAAAAATCTCAGCTTTCTTTTAAAAACCCGGAAACGGCTCTAAATCGCATTTTTAGCGTTTTTAGCGCATAATAAGCGTTATACCCGTTGTAAACATATAAGACTCATACCTACTGATGTAATTGGTATATTTTCATATAATAACAGTAAGTATAAGTATATGAACTCAGGTTTCCAGTTTTGGCAGTTTTAGCCCTTGTGAATTTACTAAAATACCCCTACGGTGCATAGTTTGATTTTAAATGTTAAGTTTGGTATATGGGTCATACCCTACTGTTATAACATGTTAAATAAAGTATATTTACTGTATAAACCAGACCCGAAACTCAGATTTCTAATTTGACTCTTTTATAATCTTTTAAATGACCAAAATGCCCTTATAAGGCATAAATTGAGTTTAAAATTATTCCGGGAAATATAGAACATAACTTACTGATGTTATATCATATTTAAAGCATATTATCTTAGGGAACTTGCATTTGACTCTTTTGGCTACCCGTAACGCCCTTTTAGCGTTCGGTTCGGTTTACGTAACTAGATTGCGTAAATTGACCGAAACGGGTCAAACGTTATCATTTTTATCTCAAAATCCAGAATGTATTTAGTATGCCCATATTATACAAGTATTCAAACTTGTCGGGTCTAAATCACATTCTATCCGGTCTTTCGCTTAATCGTGCGCTTGTACCGTATCATCCTTAAAACTAACCGGTCAAAGCTTAGGCTTAAATAAAAGACCCGTTAGGAATCTAATAGGTTAATTATAAACCTTTGTTCCAGATTAGGAGGCCCAGTAAAAGCTACCACACTTACCGGTTGTGTTACATACTTGCTCAGATAAATACATTTTGACTTATTTTCCCTATACGGGCTTGGGGTACGGTGTTTAAAATACCGCTTGATCGGGCGCACAAGTCCTGCACCTTATGGGTGTACAGTCTTGAATAGCTTGTGCGACTCGTTTAAACAGTCTTGTCTTACTTAGGCTTTGGGGGGTTATTGACCGTGTCCCGGATATCCTTGGCATTATCTTACGAGATGGCCACGACCAGAGCACGGGGTGTAGGCGTACACCCGGCGTGTATAACTCTTTAATGTGGTGTGTTATTTAATCTTTAGCCCGGACAGTAGATCCCGGGCCACCAAAGATACGAGTGCATGTAAATCGTTCACAAGTTTATATTACATAATTATCCCAAGTTAATAAAAATATTTATGCCTTGTGCATTTAAATAAATTTTCAATCATTTTCAAAATGAGTCAGTCGATTTGTATTTACCAGTGTAAACTGACGTATTTTTCCCAAAAGGTTAAGTGCAGGTACTATACGAAATAGGCTGGCTGTTTCCTAAGAGCGTCCACTATAGTCTCGCAAGCTCGGACGACAAAATATCTGTTGAACAATTTTTATCTTATTTTATTTGATCCGCCTGTGGATCCGTTTCAACTACTTATGATGCTTAATATGTCATTTTAATTAAAGTTGAAATGTATCTATTCTGCTTCCGCTGTGCATTATTATATTGTGTTGTTTGTCTATGACGATGCCAACTACGTCACTGTACCCCACACCGGGCCCACCGGTGACACGTGGAAATCGGGGTGTGACAAGTTGGTATCAGAGCCAACGCTGAGTGAATTAAACACTAGTCCTTTGTGTTTAATCTCAGTTACACAATTGCACAATCCTCGATTTTCGAGTCTAGACAAAGAACTTAGGAATGTTCGACATTTCGTTTATTTTATCTTTATTTTTTTTATTATTAGCTTTGTCTTATATATTTTGTTGTGCAACTTGTTTAATTTTTGACAGGTTCATCATGCCGCCACGTATGCGAGGACGAGGAGGATTCGCCACATCGCACGATCATGAGACAGGACCCTCACACAGGCGAGCTCCATCAGCTTCGCACAACACCGCAGCCAACGATCTTTGGAGATCATTCGCCGAGCCAGCCAGGCACTCGGTATCTGCGAGCACTTCGCCATCACTACCCCAATCATTTGGGCCCCACTTGGAAAATGGGCCCCATGGTTCCCATGGATCTTATATACCTCTTCATCAGTCACCTCACCACTACCCAGCACCAGCTTATCAGGGCCTATACAACCCTGACGCTCTCGTGGATGAGCCGGTGGGTCATAACCCACTAGGACCGGAAGACCACTTCCCTGGTGGTCACGAGATGGAGGTTGACGAAGACACGGACCCTTCACTGCCACCGTCAGGTACGCCCAACCATCCCATCGAGATATCGGATGGGTCACCATTTAGGGGATCACCCTACAATGGTGTGGATAGCTATGAGGAGAGATTTCGGCAGCACGATTGGTATTACACCCCCAGCCACCACAACTCTCCGATGCTCCAGTCTCGCCATGGTTCGCCGGTGCACTCGCAGCACCACTCTCAGCAGCAGCAGCTTCAGCAGCCGCCCTTGCAGCAGGACCTATCTGAGGCCCTCTGGCGCGACGTGATCACTCCATCGCCACCGCCACCACCAGTTTTGCCTCCTCCGCCTCAGAGGCCAAGGAGGAATGCGCGTATGTCTACGCGAGGAGGGATTCGCATTGGTACCCCTCCACACATTGGTAGCAGCCGCTACTCACCTCTTCATGAGGAGTCCGAGATGGGGGAGTCTCCGCATCCCGTTTCGGAGGTCACTTCTGCGCCGATTCCGCCGCAGAACTTCGGAGAGCCGATTCCGGCTTACGCCAGCGCAGCGCAGTTCAACCCGTTTGAGCCGACTTTTCCTCCCGGTTATGATTATACAGGAGATCCCTACTGGTTAGCCTCAGGCTACAACCCTCTCAACCAGGAGAGTACTTTTGGAGGTCCCTGGGCTACGGGACCATCAGCTTTTGGTTTCCCATCGCAGGGATACCAGCAGCCGCAGCCTCCACAGCCACAGCAGTATCAGCCGTCGGCGCCGGCGCCAATGATGTCGCCGCCGCAGGTTCAGGAAATCCTGCAAGGAATAAACAGTGTACGACGTGATTTGCAACATGAGATGCGAGCTGATCGCCGACGCAACGATGGCATGTTCAAGAAGATGTTTGATTTGCTCAAGGGTAAGAGTAAGAAGGATCATTGAATCCTTTGATTGTTATCTCATTTACTCATGTCCCTGCGTGGACATCTATTCCTGTATTCTACCCCTGCGTGGGTATATTTCCCTTATTCTACCCCTGCATGGGTATGTTGTTCTGATAACCCCTGCGTGGGTTTGTTTTATTTTATTTGTTGTTGTTGTTATTTGTTTAGCCCCTGCGCGGGCATGTTATTCATGTTATTTGAATTAAAGTCCCGTTTAGGGCAAAGATGTACTAGTTACTTTATTTAAAATTTGAAATGGTTAATTTGAATTTCTCATTTTATTTATGTGCATGAATATAATATTAAAATAAATGGAAAATATCAATTTTTATTTGATTTGCCATTTTTATAAGAATCTTAGTAAGGTAGAACCTAGCTTGAATGTCTTATTTACAGGCCTAGCCAATATGGTAAAACCTGGTTGAAAAGATTCAAATCTCTGTTAACATCTGAAAACATGTTAACATTCTTGACTAAGCGTGATTCGTAAAATCACACATGTCACCCTTTTTAATAAATTATCTACAGATTATATCTGTACACAAGTCTGTTTATGACTTGATACCTACGGGTTATGACGATGTCATATAGTGGCAGTTGTGGTTTATGACTCCCTGCCTAGTAAAGGATTATTTGTTTAATTATACGATGCTAATCCTATAAAAATCTAAATTTATAATTTAGTAAGTTGACCGAAGTGACTAGGCCTATTGTGCCAATATATATATTTCATTCCATAATATAGTTGCTATTAAAAGTGCTGAATGAAATTTAAATAAATTAACTATTATGGTTCTTAATACCATGGTTAATAAATCGTCTAAGAACGATAATACTGTTAGGTTTCTAAATAAGACCTTGTCCTTTTATGTAGCTTAAAGCTACAATGGCCAAATCGGAGGAGACCAACAGTCATTCTGGAGAACACCCAGATAATACCAGGATTCACGTCACTGGTGAAGAATTGCAAGCACTGATAGATAACGCTGTTGCCAAAGCTATGGATAGGCAATTCAGAGAATCTAGCGGTACTCGGAGTAGGACCCGAACAGTAACGCACGTAAAGCCCAAGACTCGTTCTGAGGCTCATAGTAAGCCACCTTCTAAAAAGAGTGAGCCGAAGAAGAATGAGGAGGATAATCACTCCTCCAACCACAGCAGTATTCCTAAGCAAGAAGTCAAGCTGAAGCATGATACGTACAGCAAGTCCTGTACGTACAAGTATTTCGTATCTTGCAAACCCAGAGATTTTACTGGGGAAAAAGGAGCAGTAGATTGCATGACGTGGATTGATGAGATGGATACTGTGGTTGATATCAGCGGGTGTGCTGATAGGGACGTCGTGAAGTACGTGTCCCAGTCGTTCAAGGGAGATGCGTTAGCATGGTGGAAGTCACTCCTACACGCTGCCGGTAAGGCCACACTGTACGGTTTGTCATGGGAACAGTTTGTGGCCCTGATCAAGGAGAATTTCTGCCCGCAGCATGAGGTCGAAAGAATTGAATCGGATTTTGTATCCCTAGTTATGAAGAACCTCGATTGTCAAGCGTATCTGACTACGTTCAACACTTTATCTCGGTTAGTGCCTTATCTGGTGACCCCGGAGCCGCGAAGGATTGCTCGATTTATTGGGGGTCTGGCGCCGGAGATAAAGGCAAGCGTCAAGGCTTCAAGGCCTACTACATTTAGATCCGTAGCTGATCTATCCCTCTCCCTCACTCAAGATGTGGTCAGACAGAGAGCTATGAAGAGCTCAGAGGAGAACAAAAGGAAACGTGAGGATGACACCTCACGAAGATCTGAGAAACGACACCGAGAGAACAACGACCATAAGAAAGGGTCGGGGTTCAAGAAAGGAGATCAGTCGGGTGAAAAACCCAGGTGCAAGAACTGCAAGAGACACCATTTTGGGAAATGTCGTATGGAAGCGAAATCCCAGTCTTCCGAGAAACGATGTGGAATCTGCAAGTCCACAGACCATAAAGCTTTAGATTGCAAGAAGATGAAGGATGCAACTTGTTTTGGTTGCAACGAGAAAGGGCATATCCGGCCAAATTGCCCAAGGAATGCAAAGAAAGCTGACGACGGGAAGAAGACTAATGCGAGAGTCTTCAGAATGGACGCCAAGGAAGCAGTCCTTGACGACAACGTCATTACAGGTACGTTTCTTGTAAATGATGTTTTTGCTAGAGTCTTGTTTGATTCAGGAGCAGATAAGTCGTTTGTAGATGATAAGTTTTGTAGATTGTTGAACCTTCCTGTTAAAACCTTAAGCGTGAAATATGAGGTGGAATTAGCCGATGGAACCATAGAAACCGCCTCGACTGTTCTAGATGGATGTGTTATATCCATTAGGAATCATCCTTTCCCGTTATCCTTGCTTCCCTTTAAGCTAGCTGGATTCGATATAGTGATAGGCATGGATTGGTTGTCGAGTAACCAAGCCCAGATTCTGTGCAACAGAAAGCAAGTAATAGTTAAGACTCCATCTGGTGAGTCACTCACTATTCAAGGAGACACCCAGCATGGATTGCCGGAGCAAGTGTCCATGCTCAAGGCATCCAGATGCATGCAGAAAGGATGTGTCATTTATATGGCACAAGTTACCATTGATGAGCCGAAGCCGAAGATTGAAGATATCCCTGTTATCTCAGAATACCCTGAAGTATTCCCTGAAGAACTACCCGGTTTGCCACCGGATAGGCAAGTAGAGTTTCGGATAGACATCATTCCAGGCGCTGCGCCTGTAGCAAGAGCACCATATAGATTGGCACCAACAGAGATGAAGGAGTTGAGGACGCAATTGGATGATTTATTAGCTAAAGGTTTTATTAGACCTAGCTCGTCTCCTTGGGGAGCACCAATCTTATTCGTCAAAAAGAAGGATGGATCGATGCGTCTGTGCATCGATTACCGTGAGCTTAATAAAGTCACTATTAAGAATAGATATCCGTTACCCAAGATCGACGATCTGTTCGATCAGTTGCAAGGAGCAAGCTATTTCTCCAAGATCGACCTGAGGTCAGGTTATCATCAGTTGAAGGTCAAGGATGAAGACGTACACAAGACCGCGTTTAGGACTCGTTATGGACATTACGAGTTCCTAGTGATGCCTTTTGGGCTCACAAACGCACCAGCCGCGTTCATGGATCTCATGAATCGCGTCTGCAAGCCCTATCTAGATAAATTCGTTATCGTCTTTATTGACGACATCCTTATCTACTCGAAGAGCCAAGCTGACCATGAGAAACACCTTCGTTGTATTCTCAAACTTCTGCATCAAGAAAAGCTCTATGCCAAATTTTCGAAGTGTGAATTTTGGCTTCGAGAAGTCCAATTCCTTGGACATGTAGTAAGCGAGCGTGGTATCCAAGTAGATCCCGCTAAAGTAGAAGCAGTCATGAACTGGCAGGAGCCGAAGACTCCTACCGAGATTCGCAGTTTCCTCGGATTAGCAGGATATTATAGGCGATTTATTGAGAACTTTTCAAGAATTGCTGCGCCCCTAACTTCGCTAACTCGTAAGAAGATTAAGTTTGATTGGGGCCCTAAGCAGCAGGAATCCTTCGACATCCTGAAGAAGAAGTTGAGCAATGCTCCAGTGTTAACATTGCCCGATGGCATAGAAGATTTCATAGTGTATTGCGATGCATCGCATACTGGTATGGGCTGTGTGCTCATGCAGAAAGGCAAAGTCATTGCCTACGCTTCTCGCCAGCTAAAGGTGCACGAGAAGAACTACACCACCCACGATTTGGAATTGGGTGCAGTTGTATTTGCTTTGAAGCTATGGAGACATTACTTGTATGGAACCAAGTGTATAATTTATTCGGATCACAAGAGTCTTCAGCACTTGTTCAATCAGAAAGAATTGAACATGCGTCAAAGGCGATGGATGGAAACTCTCAATGACTATGACTGTGAGATAAGATACCATCCAGGCAAGGCAAATGTAGTTGCCGACGCCTTAAGCAGAAAGGAAAGGGTGAAACCGATCAGAATCAATGCCAAGCGCATTGAAATAAGAAATAATTTAAATAAAAGGGTGTTAGCTGCACAGAAGGAAGCTGTGTTGGAAGCTAACTATCCTGCGGAGAAGTTAGGAGTAACTAAGGAGCAGTTATCCTACGATAAAGATGGAATGCTACGACTAAACGGACGAATATGGGTTCCAGTTTATGGAGGACTTCGGGATGTTATCCTCCAGGAAGCCCACAGCTCTAAATACTCCGTTCATCCTGGAGCTGATAAGATGTACCAGGATTTGAAAGCAAACTACTGGTGGATTGGTTTGAAAAAGTCAGTAGCTGAGCATGTAGCTAAGTGTTTGACTTGTGCGCAAGTCAAGGCTGAGCATCAGAAGCCGTCAGGTTTGCTTCAGCAACCTGAAATTCCCAAGTGGAAATGGGAAATGGTGACAATGGATTTCATCACCAAGTTGCCGAAGACAAAAAAGGGAAATGATACCATATGGGTCATAGTAGATAGACTGACTAAGTCAGCTCATTTTCTACCCATCAAGGAGACGTATAGCTCCGATATGTTAGCTCAATTATACGTCGATAAGATAGTAGCGCTACATGGTATACCTATATCTATTATCTCCGATAGAGATACTAGATATACATCGCATTTTTGGAAGAGTTTCCAGCAATCGTTGGGCACTCGTTTGAATTTTAGTACGGCTTATCATCCTCAGACTGATGGTCTGAGTGAGCGTACTATTCAAACTTTGGAAGACATGCTTCGTGCATGCGCAATCGACTTGGGTGGTAGTTGGGATAAGAACCTACCGCTGATTGAATTCTCCTACAACAATAGCTACCATTCCAGCATAAAGGCTGCGCCTTTTGAGGCCCTATACGGTAGAAAGTGTAGATCGCCCATTTGTTGGGCAGAAGTTGGAGAAGTCCAACTGTCAGGACCAGATATCGTCTTTGAGACGACAGACAAGATCATTCAGATTCGCGATCGTTTGAAAGCTGCCAGGGATAGGCAGAAAAGTTATGCGGATCCTAAGCGCAAAGATTTTCACTTCGATGTAGGTGATAAAGTATTGCTTAAAGTATCGCCCTGGAAGGGTGTGATGCGATTTGGAAAGAAAGGCAAGCTGAGCCCGAGATATATAGGACCTTTCGAGATTATCGAACGTGTCGGGTCAGTCGCTTACAAGTTAAACTTGCCTGAAGAGCTTAGTGCTATTCATAATGTGTTCCACATCTGTAATTTGAAGAAGTGTTTCGCTGACGATTCACTGGTTATACCGCATGCAGATATACACATAGACGAGAGTCTGAAGTTTGTGGAAAAACCTTTGTCGATTGAGGATCGACAGGTAAAGAAGCTTCGAAGGAAGCACGTGCCTATTGTAAAGGTCAAATGGGATGCCCGTAGAGGTCCCGAATACACGTGGGAAGTGGAATCCACGATGCAAGAAAAATATCCCAATTTATTTCAATAAATCTCGAGGGCGAGATTTCTTTTAAAGGGGTGAGGATGTAACACCTCGAAAAATTTCGTCCAATAATGTCTTGACACGTGTCATAAGGTTCCGGTATGTGAAAATATACTTTAGATGGACTAAAAGTGACAAACGGTGAAAACTATGGAACGTAAGGGTCCAAAGTGTCAACAATGGATAAATAGACTCTATGATAACCCTACATAATGTTTATAACCTTAAACGGATGGTTCATGGATCATACGACGCGGAAATTGCACAAAAGTGAGGAATTGCAAACTATAGGGGCCAAAAGTGTCAACATGTTTAATTTATACCTCTGAGTGAACTTTTGGCAGACCCGAAGCTTTGAGAAGCTAAAATATACTCACTAGAATATGTGGTTAAAATTTCGTGAAGTTTCGTCAACGTATGAGAAAGTTATGGCCAAAACCGTACTTGAGGGGTTAAAAGCGTCAACGTCGAATTTCATGGCTTTTCGGTTGAGCGCAAAGTTATCTGAGGACATTACCATGTTGGTAAATGTCCTAAGGTTCTTAAAAACCAAGTTTGGGGGTTTACGAGTCATGATAAAGAGCCGAAACATCAATCGCGAAGACAGGGACCAAAACTGCCAATGTTTGGCAAAGTTTGACAGCAACAGAGGCCAGACGGCCCGCCTGGACAGGCTTACGCGGGCCGCGACCCAAGCCCAGGTGCAGTAACTCGTGATTTCAGCCATTTGGGTCCGAATCTTGTGTGCATTCCAGCTGTTACCACCTCCAAATGCTCCAATTAAACCCCATGCATGCCTATTACAACAGTGAGCTACTTCCAAAACTTCCAAACCTCTGAATCCATCTTTAAATCAGATCAAGACTCATTTTCTTGGCATTTGCATTTAGTAACAAGAAGCTCTCAACTCTCAAGAACTCTCAAGGCACTTCTGGAGCAAATCTGAACGACAAGGCAGCATCCTAGTGTTAACTAAGCATCAATAGGACCTTTGTAAGCTTCTAATTCAGTCCTTAATTCGTTCTTGCATCGATTATTAGTAAAAGTCAAACTGTTTGTTCTTATTCTTTGACTTTCTGATTAAACGAGTTTCACTCAGTCACTTCTCAAATTGAAACCACATATATGTTGGTATTTATGTGGGAAACAAACCCTCAAAAGGGTATTCTCTGATTCCCACTATATGCATGCTAATTGTCGAGTCAAACTTGTTTCTAAAAAGTCAACAGGACTTGTTTTTACAAAAATAAGCTTGAATGGTAATGTAAAGGACATGCAATCTGTTTGATCATCATAAATAACTTGTAATACATATAAGAATATGTTTTATCATAATAAACTCGACAACCTCTAGTATAAATACGAATCGGAACCGAAAGTCTTGTAAAACGACTAATTCGTAGACTATCGATTCGGATTCGTACATGCATGTTTGAGATCTGTATTGGAGAGTATTTTTGACCATTTTTATTTTGGTAAAACTTTCTGGAATTTTGTTGCTTGAGTCTATACTTAGCCGATTCAATTGCATGTTTCCGATTATGCTTAAAAGTTGACTATTTTGCCCTTTTTGATATAAAACGTGAATTTTGGAAAAGTGAAAGAGTAGAAATCTTTATTTCTAATATATAAACTTGCACCGAAAATTTCGGATCAGTTGGTGGTCCAGATTTTGAGTTATGGCCATTAGCGTAAAACTATGTTCTTAAGTTACATAAACGGCCCTTTTCGCGTATAACCCATTTCAGGCCACGTTTTGATATAAAAATTTTTACCCACTGATGTTATATAAAATTTTGGGATTTTAGATGATTTTTATTTAATTTTTGGCTGGTCGTATCTTAGATCGCTTAGTTATTTCGGTTTATGTCGGTTTTGACCGTTTAGGCCATAAAATGAGTTTTATGCATTCTTTTGACCCGAAACCTTTTCCTACTGATTTTATATGTTAAATAAATTATTTTAAATATTCTGGAAATATAAAAATCTCAGCTTTCTTTTAAAAACCCGGAAACGGCTCTAAATCGCATTTTTAGCGTTTTTAGCGCATAATAAGCGTTATACCCGTTGTAAACATATAAGACTCATACCTACTGATGTAATTGGTATATTTTCATATAATAACAGTAAGTATAAGTATATGAACTCAGGTTTCCAGTTTTGGCAGTTTTAGCCCTTGTGAATTTACTAAAATACCCCTACGGTGCATAGTTTGATTTTAAATGTTAAGTTTGGTATATGGGTCATACCCTACTGTTATAACATGTTAAATAAAGTATATTTACTGTATAAACCAGACCCGAAACTCAGATTTCTAATTTGACTCTTTTATAATCTTTTAAATGACCAAAATGCCCTTATAAGGCATAAATTGAGTTTAAAATTATTCCGGGCAATATAGAACATAACTTACTGATGTTATATCATATTTAAAGCATATTATCTCAGGGAACTTGCATTTGACTCTTTTGGCTACCCGTAACGCCCTTTTAGCGTTCGGTTCGGTTTACGTAACTAGATTGCGTAAATTGACCGAAACGGGTCAAACGTTATCATTTTTATCTCAAAATCCAGAATGTATTTAGTATGCCCATATTATACAAGTATTCAAACTTGTCGGGTCTAAATCACATTCTATCCGGTCTTTCGCTTAATCGTGCGCTTGTACCGTATCATCCTTAAAACTAACCGGTCAAAGCTTAGGCTTAAATAAAAGACCCGTTAGGAATCTAATAGGTTAATTATAAACCTTTGTTCCAGATTAGGAGGCCCAGTAAAAGCTACCACACTTACCGGTTGTGTTACATACTTGCTCAGGTAAATACATTTTGACTTATTTTCCCTATACGGGCTTGGGGTACGGTGTTTAAAATACCGCTTGATCGGGCGCACAAGTCCTGCACCTTATGGGTGTACAGTCTTGAATAGCTTGTGCGACTCGTTTAAACAGTCTTGTCTTACTTTAGGCTTTGGGGGGTTATTGACCGTGTCCCGGATATCCTTGGCATTATCTTACGAGATGGCCACGACCAGAGCACGGGGTGTAGGCGTACACCCGGCGTGTATAACTCTTTAATGTGGTGTGTTATTTAATCTTTAGCCCGGACAGTAGATCCCGGGCCACCAAAGATACGAGTGCATGTAAATCGTTCACAAGTTTATATTACATAATTATCCCAAGTTAATAAAAATATTTATGCCTTGTGCATTTAAATAAATTTTCAATCATTTTCAAAATGAGTCAGTCGATTTGTATTTACCAGTGTAAACTGACGTATTTTTCCCAAAAGGTTAAGTGCAGGTACTATACGAAATAGGCTGGCTGTTTCCTAAGAGCGTCCACTATAGTCTCGCAAGCTCGGACGACAAAATATCTGTTGAACAATTTTTATCTTATTTTATTTGATCCGCCTGTGGATCCGTTTCAACTACTTATGATGTTTAATATGTCATTTTAATTAAAGTTGAAATGTATCTATTCTGCTTCCGCTGTGCATTATTATATTGTGTTGTTTGTCTATGACGATGCCAACTACGTCACTGTACCCCACACCGGGCCCACCGGTGACACGTGGAAATCGGGGTGTGACAAAAAACCTCCCCAAAACCAACGTAAAACGCGAAAACCCTAGTAAACGCAAAACAACAAAAACTATGGCGTCGAAAGATCAAACCAGATCCAGAGGAAAAAAACATAGTGAGTTAACTTTGATTTACATTGTGCTAGTTTATGCTGCTTTTGGCGTTCTAATTTTAACAAAAATTTGCAGTTTCTACAAGGGGGAAGGGGAAGAGTCATCTGCTCCAAAACGCCAAAAAACGAACAACCAACGAAAGAAGACAACAAGTAAATTAAGACAAGTAAAAAACACAAAAACACCAAAACTATAGGAAATCAATAAAACGCCATTAAAACATAAACGTCATTCGTAAAAAAATACTTTTTAAAAAACGCCATGAAAAACAAGCATAAAGATGAAAACGCCATTAAAACACAAACGCCATTCGTAAAAAATACACTTTAATAAAAACGCCATGTAAACTAGCATAAAGATGAAAACGCCATATACATTTAATTATTTATGGGCAAATGAATCATAACGCCATTGTTTAGCGGAAAGTGGACAATGACAACCTCACCCCGGAATAACAATTAGCGCTCCCTGCCACGTGTTGGGCCAGGATCCGTTCTCACACTTTTCACCGTTCTCTCCTGATCCCGTTTCTATATATATATATATATATGTATGTATATATATATATGGTAGGGTTCTAAAGTGAACACTAGTATATTTGTGAACTGAATGAACAAATCCTGGCCATTGATTTACATCATCAAATCATAAAATACACTAGTGTATTTTCATCATCAAATCCTGATAAATTCCTGGCCATTGATTTACACTTGTGTATTGATAATCAAGGGTTAGGATTAGTTCACACAGTTCACTACTAAGGGGGTTGTTCACAAATGAACCTAGCACCACGCACCATCATCGCTCATCACTGACCACCGCTGAAAGGGTATGGTCCCAAATCCCGCACCAGAATTGGGCGCGAGTGACCATCACCCAGCTCAATACCCCTATCGATAAGGTTTCACTTGTGTTCGTGCCGGCAACGCACGGACCCAATTGGCTGTCCGAATCGACCAAGTGATGAGAAGACTTACCTTGTGGATGAAAACGGTTGTTTTCATCACCACAAGGGATGTGGTAATCGCTGCGGTTACCGCATATGGCAATGCGGCTCAAAACCACATCACGTAGTCCCACAAGTGGCCTGTCCGGGCACTGACGACGGTCAGCTGCCCAACACACTTGCAAGAAAGGTTGGCTGATAGACTGACAACCACACTTCGCTCTTCGGCTATAAATACCCATCCCGGACCAAGTTTGAGGTAACGCTAATCTGCTCTCCCCCACTTACTACTCAAACACACACTTTGCTCTCAAGCAAATACTGATTCTCACGCCGGAGAGTGGTAACAAGGAGCACCCTACCCCATCCTCCTTGTTACGAGTCACGGTGTGTTTCCTTGTGCAGGAGACAGGTTAGAGGACGGTCTACCCATCAATCTCGGAAAGAAAGGATTAACCCTACTTGAAGAGACTAGTGAGTTAACCTCCCCGGTTAACCATTGTTTCATCAAATCGCCATCTAATTTTATTTATTCGTCTTTTTTCGCATACCAAACAACAAAAAGTAATTATTCATTCCATTCATACATGGTAAGCAAACAAGACATGAAATGATAATGATCAATTCCATTAACTCATCTATTCCATTATCTCGTCCATTTAATTTCCCCGTCTATTTTATTACCCATATCAAATAGATTTCTAAAGGCCTTTATTAATAGGCCAACCCCATCTGTATTAAATGTAGTTATTGTTTAGTAAATTTCATTCTTTTTAATTTTTAAGCCCCATCTGTATTAAATGTAGTTATTTTTTTTTTTTTTTGCTAAATTTCATTCTTTTTAATTTTTAAAATCAAATGTAGTTATTGTTTAGTAAATTTCATTCTTTTTAATTTTTAAGCCCCATCTGTATTAAATGCAATTATTTTTTTAATAAATTTCATTCTTTTTAAATTTTAAAATAAAAGTAATTCTCCTGTATTCAAACAGAACTTCTTTTATTGTAATTTTTTTTAATATAAGATAAAAGCTAAATATAAAGAAAAAGGTTAAAAGCTACACGACAGTCAAACGTAGTATTTTTAATCTATTACGAAAAAAAATTAGATGAAACATAAATCTGGCGTGTGAAATCAGGCTAGTAATTAAAGTCAGTTAATTAATATAAATAATTAGACATTAAAGTTGATGACTATGAGTGCACGGATATATTCCTAATTCAGCAAAAATTAAGGACTTTCTCACCTATCCGTTCGATCAATTGATCAAAGAATCACAGAAAAAAGTTTAGAAATTACAGGACGTGTTTTTTAACCATTGATATGTCGCTTATCACTAAAAAAACCTTTATGGAATCAATTTTTAGAAGTGGGATGTTAGGTAAGTATTTAGGTGTAAAAAATATAAATTAAAAGAATATTGATATGATTAATACGTAAACGACATGATAAAATATAACATTCTAACAAAATATATATTTTAAAAAGTAAAAAATAAAACCCAGTGCTTGTCAGTAAAAATACATTCCTAAAAATTAAAATTAAACATTCAAACTCACAATTAAAAACAAAAGAGCGAAAAACCATAAAATATAACTAAATTTAAAAAATAAAAAAAAACATACATATAATACTCCGAGTCCGACTTCTCAAGGTGGAGTAGATCTAGAGATGCAATGTGTTCCTTGAGATCATAGCGAAGCCCGAAATGTATGTCTTCATCATGCAACTCAGTAAGGACGTTTCGTCAAAAACTTGCGCGACATATGAAATCTTTGTTTGAATAAAACTTCGTGGTATTTGGGCTTGTTGTAAAAATATTCTTCAAACAAGACGTTTGCTTTCTCACGATCATGCGGCACAAATCTTTTTTAGATGTTCCCGTGTCATTTAATTCGGTTAACTCGGCGAATCGAAATCTGACATATGACGTTGCACGGTCAAGAATTTGAAAACAAAACAAATTTTCACGCGGCTTTCACCCAATCCAACCCCTACCCGACGGGCCATACCCGCACCACTGGCGGGTGTTTAGGTTGCGGGTAGGGGGTAAGGATTTAGGTGTAAAAAGATTTAGGTGCACAAGACTTACCGGTTTTTGACGTACACTTACCGGTTTTCCGAAAATGGTTAGAAGACTTACCGGTTTTTGACGTACACTTGCCTGTTCGTAACATGTCGGGTATGATGTTGAGTTTATTCGTTAACTGTTTGAAGCGAGATCTCCTCTTCCTCATCCTCAATGGATCCTCGGTAGAGTTTTAGCCGTTGGCCATTGACTTTAAATGGTATCCCATTTCGAGCTTTAATTTCTACTGCACCGTGAGGAAAAACATGGGTGACGGAAAAAGGCCCTGACCACCTAGATTTTAGTTTACCAGGAAATAATCGAAGTCGTGAATTAAACAATAGAACTTGATCTCCTACCCGAAATTCATTAGACTTAATATATTTATCATGTAAATTCTTCATTCTTTCCTTATAAATTTTGGAGTTAGAATATGCATAATTCCTTAGTTCGTCTAATTCATTCATTTGACAAAATCGATTTTTACCGGCAGTTTCTAAGTCTAAGTTTACATTTTTTATTGCCCAGTAGGCTCTGTGAGCTATTTCTACTGGCAAGTGACAACTTTTTCCATAGACGAGCTTATATGGGGTCGTGCCTATAGTGGTTTTATAAGCAGTTCGAAAGGCCCATAAAGCATCGTCTAATTTGTCGGCCCATTCCTTTTTATTTAGTCCTACAGTTTTTTCAAGTATTCGTTTTAAACCTCGATTAGTCAATTCGGCTTGCCCATTTGTTTGAGGGTGATACGCTGTTGAGACCCGGTGATAGACCCCATACCTTGTTAATATTTTTTCGAGTTGATGATTGCAAAAATGGGTGCCCCTATCACTTATCAAAGCTTTTGGTGTTCCGAAACGAGAAAATAATTTTTTCAGAAATTTTACCACTACTCTTCCATCATTTGTTGGAAGAGCTTCGGCCTCCGCCCATTTAGACAAATAATCGACTGCCACAAGTATATATTTGTTTCCTTTTGACGGTGGAAAAGGTCCCATGAAATCGAGTCCCCACATATCAAAGATTTCACAAACGAGAATGCCATTTTGGGGCATTTCGTTTTTGGAAGAAATATTACCTGATCTTTGGCAAGCATCACATGTCGTTACAAGGTTTTGTGCATCCTTGTAAATGGTTGGCCAATAAAACCCTGAATCAAATACCTTTCGTGCGGTACTCGCGGCACCATGATGTCCTCCGTATGGACCTTCATGACAATGACGGAGAATTCTTCGTGCTTCATTACCATGGACACACCTTCGGATGAGCTAGTCGGCACACATTTTGAAAAGATAAGGGTCTTTCCAAAAGTAATGCTTTACATCAGCAAAGAATTTCTTTCTTTGATGATGCGGCCATCCTTTGGTGACTATACCGCTAGCTAGATAATTAGCATAATCGGCATACCATGGCTCTTGTCTACTCTCCATCATTTCCAAGGACTCAGTGGGAAATTTTTCATTGATTTGCTCGTCCCTGGTCGCTTCCAAAGCTGGGTCTTCTAGGCGTGAGAGATGATCTGCAGCAGTGTTTTCTGCTCCTCTTTTGTCCTTGATTTCGATGTCGAATTCTTGGAGGAGTAGAATCCATCTGATCAAACGGGGTTTTGCATCTTGTTTCTTGAAGAGGTACCTGATGGCTGCATGGTCTGTATAGACTACAGTTTTAGAAAGAACAAGGTAAGAACGGAATTTATCAAAAGCAAACACTACTGCTAGTAATTCTTTTTCTGTAGTTGTATAATTTTCTTGTGCATCATTGAGCGTTTTACTAGCATAATAGATTGGGTGGAAATGCTTTTCTTTTCTTTGTCCCAAGACTGCTCCAACGGCAAAGTCACTTGCATCACACATGATTTCGAAAGGAAATTTCCAATGGGGCGCTATCATGATAGGTGCATTGACTAGCATTTCTTTGAGGGTTAGTAATGCTTGATTGCATTCCTTGTCAAAGATGAAAGGTGCATCTTTTTCAAGTAATTTTGTTAGAGGTCTTGAAATTTTTGAAAAGTCCTTGATAAATCTTCTATAAAATCCGGCATGCCCTAAGAAACTTCTGACTGCTCTTACGGAGGATGGTGGAGGTAATCGAGAAATAGTTTCTATTTTTGCTCGATCAACTTCCATTCCTTCGCTTGAGATTTTGTGACCGAGTACTATTCCCTCTGTTACCATGAAATGACATTTTTCCCAGTTAAGGGCAAGGTTAGTTTCCTCACATCGGGATAGCATTCGTTCAAGATTATCGAGGCATTGGTCATATGAGTCTCCAAAGATGGAAAAGTCGTCCATGAAGACTTCCATTGTCTTTTCTATCATATCATGGAAAATGGCTACCATACAACGTTGGAATGTTGCAGGTGCATTACATAGACCGAATGGCATGCGTCGATATGCGAAAGTTCCGTAGGCGCATGTGAAAGTTGTTTTCTCTTGGTCTTCTGGTGCTGTCGGTATTTGAAAGTAACCTGAAAAACCATCTAAGAAATAATAAAATTTATGACCGGATAGTCGTTCTAACATTTGATCAATGAAAGGCAAAGGAAAGTGGTCTTTCCTTGTCGCTTCATTTAATCGCCTATAATCTATACAAACTCTCCATCCTGTGACGGTTCTTGTTGGTATTAATTCATTTTTCTCATTAGTTATTACCGTCATACCTCCTTTCTTTGGGACTACTTGGACGGGACTTACCCACGGACTATCGGAGATAGGGTAGATTAGCCCGGCGTCAAGTAGCTTGATGACTTCATTTTTAACCACTTCTTGAACATTAAGATTCACTCTTCGTTGTGGTTGAATTACTGTTTTGTAGTCATCATTCATTAAAATTTTGTGCGTGCACATGGAAGGACTTATTCCTTTAATATCTACAAGCTTCCAAGCGATCGCGTTTTTGTGTTTTTTAAGTAGATTAACTAATTTCTCTTTTTCTATGTTACTTAATTTAGAAGAAATAATTACAGGTAAACCACCATCTTTGTCTAGAAAAGCATATTCCAAACCTTTAGGAAGTTCTTTGAGCTCAATTGGTGGGTCTTTAGAAGACACCTTATTTTGTGGCTCATCTAGATCAAGAACCTTAAAGGTTTGTTCTATGGCGATCTCTTCTTCGACAAAGTGGTCATCTTCTTTAGTTGTATCGGGTGGTTCAGCTTCATCTTCAATTAGGGGGTCATTATTGCCAAAAGGATATTTCATTGAACGCTCAAGATCTATGCTCTTTTTGAATGCCCCTAACTGAAGAGGTAGATTGTTGAATTTCCGGTTTTTCAAAGCCTTATGAGTTTGTACAAAAGGTTTTCCCAAGACTAGAGGAGCGTCATCAAGGATGACAAAGTCTGTTGGGATTACCATTTGATTTGTTTGAACCAAAACATCTTCAACTACACCGATTGATCTTATCACTTTTCGATCGGATAGAAAAATGGGTATTTGAAGTGGAGTAAAGTCACTATTACTTAATTTTTCAAAAATGTAGTTAGGCATTATGTTAACACAAAGATCTTTATCAATGGTGATATTACTAATAAATGAATTTTGAAAGAAACATGGAACCGGTGTAATGTTAATTTCAAAAGGATCTTCTTTTATTAGCGAAGTTTGATCATTAGTTAACACTCACTACTTCTTTGATTTTAGCACTAGTGTTTAACTCTTTCAAAAACTTGGCATGGGGGGTTACTAAACAATGATTTTCGAAAGTAGGTGACAAGAGATTAATTTCTTCAAAATTAGACTCTTCTTGTAATTTAACGTTATTGGACTCACCTTTTTCATTGTTTAACTCACGTGTCGGTTTTTCACTTTCTTGTTCTTCCATTTTCACATTTTCAACTATCTCTACGTTATTATTACAATTTAATTCTTCTCTTGCGCGGGATTCCTCTTCCCTTGCGCGAGATTCTTTCATGTAACGTTCGATAGTTTTAATGTGTTCTAATATCCTATTGGTCACTTCGGTGAGAGAAAACGAATTTGGATCCTCAAAGCTTGAATCCGGTTGTTCGATCCTTGGCTCCTCATAGTACTCATATGAAGTAGATAGTTCATACCATTGTTCTTTATTGTAAGCATATGATGGATAAGGGTCGAAACTTTGTTCTTCATAGTACTCATATGAGGTGGGTTGTTCACGCCATGGTTCCTCATAATAAGAGTATGAAGGTGGTGGCTCATATCTTGAATCTTCAAAGTATGAGTATGAAGGCGCATACCTTGGTTCATCAAAATATGAGTATGAGGGAGGAGGTTCATACCTTTGGTCTTCATAGGATGTGTATGAAGTTGACGACTCGTACCTGGGCTCCTCATAATAGTTGTATGAATTGGATAGTTGATATGAGTTATTATATTGAACCGAGCATGCGTTACGACAATTAGTGCAATAATTACCCCTATAACCATCCTCATCATAGGTGTAGTTGTAACCTCTTGAGTATTGATCCATAAGAATCACTCAACAGACCACAACTGAGTCTCGGGACCAGAAAACAAAAATAAGACGGAAACAGAAGCTGGACACGGCCCCGTGTCCGGTGAACACGGCCCCGTGGTCAGGGTCTGTATCTGGGCGTTTTAATTAAAGTTACTGGTCACGTTGAGCACAGGGGCGTGTTCAGTGAGCACGGCCCCGTGTTCAGACTCTGTATCTGGGTATCTAACTAAAAATATGCAGCACGGGGGCGTGTTCAGTGAGCACGGCCCCGTGTTCAGGCTACTGTAAATGCAAACTAAAGTAAATGCAGAAAAATGTGCGCGCGTTTTGAAAAGGTTTTGAAAAACTGATTAGGCCGTTGATTTTAAGCTTTCTTAAAATCCTTGTGTCCCTGGCAACGGCGCCAAAAACTTGATGCGTGTGTAGTGTGTATATAATTTAGATATATTATTAAGCCCTTTTTACACCTTTAGCCAAGTTTTAAATTTATAAAACACGATATTTACTAACACTAAACACACATATGGGCAAGTGCACCCATCGTGGACGTAGTATAGTGTTGGTAAGATACCGAGGTCGTCCAAGGACACAAGAGCTTTTAGTACCGGTTTATCCTCAACGTCTAATCAAATCAAAAAGTTAGAAAAATGTTTTTAAACTAAGAAAATAAAAACTAAGTAAATGCTGAAAAATAAAAATAAAATAAAAACAGATAGACAAGATGAATCACTTGGATCCGACTCGTGTATTAGTATAACCTTTGATTATTTTTGCACTTTTGCACTAGTTTAAGAGATTATCTTAGTTATTGTAGTAGGCCCCTCTTTTGAAGGCGACGTTACCCTCAACCCAGTAGTTTGAGTCAGCAAGGATACAATCCTAAAGGGTTGGATTATTGGAAGATAATGAATTAAGTTATTAATGCAAATTATGGTAGGCCCCGCTTTTGGCGGTGACGTTACCCTCGGCTAAGTAGTCTGAGTCAGCAGGGATACAGTCCTAAATAGCCGGGTTATAGTATTAATAGTAGTTAACTTATGAGGGGGTCAAAGAGTTTGGATCCCCGCCATCCAATACCTATGGGTGATGTGTGTAAAATGCAACATATAAATTACATCAAATGAGGCATAAAACTAACCCTTTTTAAGTACTAATGTTGGAAAAAGTGTGCTTTTGTCTTCCTTTTGTATTTTCAGGGTTAAAAGAGCTTAAATGAACAAAAGAAGCAAAAATGCAGCCAAATCCAACATAAATACAAAGAAAAGGAAGAAACGTGGCATGCCCGACTCCTCGACAGCATCTCCCAAAGCAAAAACAAGAAGAAAGCTGAGCATGGGGCTGTGTCCAGCTGAGCATGGGGCTGTGCCCAGCTGAACACGGGGCTGTGTCCAGCGGACACGGGGCGTGTCCAGCTCAACACGGGGCCGTGCTCAGCGAACACGGGGCAGTGTCCAGGATGGTCAGCCCTGGCAGAAAAGACAAAATGATAGAAGCTTCTATTGCCCACCACGGGGCCGTGCCCAGCGGACACGGGGGCGTGGTCAGAGTGCTGCAGGTGCATTTATTGTAATTGCGAATTACAATTAATGAAGAGAGAGAGTGTCAGACGGGCACGGGGCCGTGTCCAGCGGACACGGGGCCGTGCCCAGGCTTCTGTTCAGCCTATAAATAGGAGTGCTTGGCTTCATTTCAACTCATCCCTTGGCACACCACCTCTCTCACACTTCATCCACCACCCATCATCACCATAACACCATCATCCACCACCATCATCCATTGTCCATCATAGAGTGTGTGAGTCGTCTCGGGATCCAAGATTGATCGTAAGAGTTCTTGACAATCAAGGCCATGTTTGCCTAAGTCTCTTACATCACTTGGTGAAGACAAGTGTTTAGTATAATACTTTTTATTTTTAATCTTTTGCACTTTTTATTTGGTTTTGTATTAATGACTTTAATAACTAGTTACTTATGTTGAAGGTGATCTTTCCTTATCGTTTGTCCGTGGTGTCTTGGCATTATTTTACTGTCTATATAAAATAAAAGATTTTCACCATTCATATCTCCACGGTCTATATGGAGGTATGTTGGCTACCTGGTCGGGGGTTAAGGGAACGGTTTGGTAAGGGTCTTGCCCTTGTTCAGCGTTTAGAGGTCCTGCTTGGGACCTGGGTCAAATTTAGTAGGATCTCCTTCAATGCCCATAGGTATTGGATGGCGGGGATCCAAACTCTTTGACCCCCTCATAAGTTAACTACTATTAATACTATAACCCGGCTATTTAGGACTGTATCCCTGCTGACTCAGACTACTTAGCCGAGGGTAGCGTCACCGCCAAAAGCGGGGCCTACCATAATTTGCATTAATAACTTAATTCATTATCTTTCAATAATCCGACCCTTTAGGATTGTATCCTTGCTGACTCAAACTACTGGGTTGAGGGTAACGTCGCCTTCAAAAGAGGGGCCTACTACAATAACTAAGATAATCTCTTAAACAAGTGCAAAAGTGCGAAAATAATCAAAGGTTATACTAATACACGTGTCGGATCCAAGTGATTCATCTTGTCTATCTGTTTTTATTTATTTTATTTTTCAGCATTTAGTTAGTTTTTATTTTTCTTAGTTTAAAACATTTTTCTAACTTTTTGATTTGATTAGACGTTGAGGATAAACCAGTATTAAAAGCTCTTGTGTCCTTGGACGACCTCGGTATCTTACCAACACTATACTACGTCCACGATGGGTGCACTTGCCCATATGTGTGCTTAGTGTTAGTAAATATCGTGTTTTATAAATTTAAAACTTGGCTAAAAGTGTAAAAAGGGCTTAAATAAACATCTAAAAACATATATACACTAACACGCATCAAGTTTTTGGCGCCGCTGCCGGGGACACAAGGATTTTAAGAAAGCTTAAAATCGACGGCCTAATCAGTTTTTCAAAACCTTTTTCAAAACGCGCGCATTTTTTCTGCATTTTAGTTTAGTTTTGCATTTACAGTAGCCTGAACACGGGGCCGTGCTCGCTGAACACGCCCCCGTGCTGCATATTTTAGAGTAGATACCCAGATACAGAGTCTGAACACGGGGCCGTGCTCGCTGAACACGCCCCCGTGCTCAACGTGACCAGTTAATTTAATTAAAACGCCCAGATACAGTCCCTGAACACGGGGCCGTGTTCACTCAACACGGGGCCGTGTCCAGCTTCTGTTTCCGTCTTATTTTTGTTTTCTGGTCCCGAGACTCAGTTGTGATCTGTTGAGTGATTCCTATGGATCAATACTCAAGAGGTTACAACTACACCTATGATGAGGATAATTATAGAGGTAATTATTGCACTAATTGTCGTAATGCACGCTCGGTTCAATATAGTACTTCATATCAACCATCCAATTCATACAACCATTATGAGGAGCCCAGGTACGAGCCATCAACTTCATACACATCCTATGAAGACCCAAGGTATGAACCTCCTCCCTCATACTCATATTTTGATGAACCAAGGTATGAACCTTCATACTCATACTTTGAGGACTCAAGATATGAGCCACCACCTTCATATTCTTATTATGAGGAACCATGGCGTGAACAACCCACCTCATATGAGTACTATGAAGATCAAAGTTTCGACCCTTATCCATCATATACTTACAATGAAGAACAATGGTGCGAACCATCTACTTCATATGAGTACTATGAGGAACCAAGGATCGAACAACCGGATTCAAGCTTTGAGGATCCAAATTCTTTCAATCTCACCGAAGTAACTAATAGGATATTAGAACACATTAAAACTATTGAACGTTGCATAAAAGAATCTCGCGCAAGGGAAGAGGAATCCCGCGCAAGAGAAGAGCTAAAAAATGATAATAACGTAGAGATAGTTGAAAGTGTAAAAATGGAAGAACAAGAAAGTGAAAAACCGACACATGAGTTAAACAACGAAAATGGTGAGTCCGATAATGTTAAAATTCAAGAAGAGTCTAATTTTGAAGAAATTAACCTCTTGTCACCTACTTTCGAAAATCATTGTTTAATAACCCCTCATGCCAAGTTTTTAAAAGAGTTAAACACTAGTGCTAAAATCAAAGACTTAGTAAGTGTTAAGTTAACTAATGATCAAACCTCGCTAATAAAAGAAGACCCTTTTGAAATTAACATTACACCGGTTCCATGTTTCTTTCAAAATTCCTTTATTAGTAATATCACCATTGATAAAGATCTTTGTGTTAACATAATGCCTAACTACATTTTTGAAAAATTAAGTGTTAGTGATTTTACTCCACTTCAAATACCCATTTTTCTATCCAATCGGAAAGTAATAAGATCAATCGGTGTAGTTGAAGATGTTTTGGTTCACACGAATCAATTGGTAATCCCAACCGACTTCGTCATCCTTGATGACGCCCCTCTAGTCTTGGGAAAACCTTTTGTACAAACTCATAAAGCATTGAAAAACCGGAAATTCAACAATCTACCTCTTCAATTAGGGGCATTCAAAAGGAGCATAGATCTTGAGCGCTCAATGAAATATCCTTTTGGCAATAATGACCCCCTAATTGAAGATGAGCCAGAACCACCCGATAAGGAGGGTCTAGCCAAGGACCTTTATAAACGTGGCGCACCACGGAGGCATTCCACGGAACTATCCTTAGTTTTAGATTAGTTTAACTTTTATGCTTTCTAGTTTAGTTTTAAATTGTAGGAATAAAACACACTCGGGATGGTGAAGGATACTAAGGGAAGCTTGAACCAACACCCCATGCGCAAAAACAGAGCTCTCGACAATTTTTCTTCATTACTGCAAGTTCAGCACGGGGCCGTGCTCACCTAACACGCCCCCGTGCCCAAAAATCTGCTGAAATGCCCAGTTCAGGTACCTGGACACGGGGCCGTGCTCACTGAACACGCCCCCGTGCCCAGCCTTCTGTTTACTTTTGGTACTGGCAGTCTGGACATGGGGCCGTGTTCAGCCAACACCACCCCGTGTTCAGCTACCCAGTACCATAAAATCTTGTTTTTAACCCACTTTTACACATTTTAATCAACCGAAAAACTTATTTTTGGAACACATTGAGGACAATGTGTAATTTAAGTGTGGGGGGATGCTAAAACCTTGAATTTTGCAAGTCCTAATAACAAGCCTTACACAAAACTCTATTGGAGCCGCTAATCACCCCAAATTTTTTCAAAAACTTTTCATTTTTTTTTCATTTTTTTTTTAACTTGTCTTGGTTTAATTTGGGAATAACAAGTTCTAAAAAGGTTATATTTTTATAAATTTACAACCGATAGCGTCGTGATAAAAAGAACCAAATAAGAAGATTATGAAACGGCATGACAAGCTTAGTTAAAATTTGATTATATATACTCGATCACATAAAAACCCATTCCCACAAAAGTGAGTTTTGAGCCTTTATTGAGCATACAAATATACATCTTTAAACTAAATGCTCATTTTTCGTTTCTTGTGTGAATAGCCGCTTGGTTTCTTACGACTCTAGAACTTGCCACGACGATACATTCCCGGTCCTTACCAACTTAAACCCGAGTAAGTAAATGATGGAGGCATTAGGACTAACCCCTTTTTATTTCTACACCATTAATTTTCTTTTTTACCACCTACCCAAAAATCCCCCTAGTTAACCCCTTTGAGCCTAAACCTTTTCGTTTCTTTCCCCAAAACAAACACCCTTTACCCACCAAAACCTTTTTCATTTTAAACCCTTTATTTTAGTAACAAAGCTCGGTTTTCTTGTGACACAAAAAAAAAAAAAAGAGATGAAGTTAGCAATAAACAAACAAGCTCATCAAAAGAAACCTTGTTTGAAAAATGCTTCATTAGAATTAAAAAAAAAAAAAGTGAAGAAAAAAAAAGAAGAAAAAAAAAAACAAAGTGTTTTACGAAAACCGACGCTTTTTACGCTTTTCGCCCTTTTACTAACCACTAACCCAACCACCCACCTTTAGCCCAAGCCTAACCCTTCACCCAAAAAGTCCTCTTGATATTTACAAAGGTATAAAGTTAAAAAGGAGGAGGATTGATTGCTTGGCAAGCTTATGGTAGGAATAAGTTCCATGCAGCTCTCGAGTGATTCACTAAAAATACACCTTCGGCCGAGTGTTGAGTGATCCCCCGTGAGGTATGTGAACTTGTATATAAATGAAATTTTAAAAAGGCATGCTATGCCCTAATAAGTAGTTTATCTTATGAAACGTTCTAAATAAATCATAACGAATAGGATTATAAATAGTATAAAAATAAAACCCAATAAAGATCTTGGATTCCCGACACTCAAGACAAGCCCAAAACCTTCTCTTCTACCCATTCCATTTGGGAGTGTAAGCCACATATTAAAGAGTTTTGCTTGAGGACAAGCAAAGATTCAAGTGTGGGGGTATTTGATGTGTGTAAAATGCAACATATAAATTACATCAAATGAGGCATAAAACTAACCCTTTTTAAGTACTAATGTTGGAAAAAGTGTGCTTTTGTCTTCCTTTTGTATTTTCAGGGTTAAAAGAGCTTAAATGAACAAAAGAAGCAAAAATGCAGCCAAATCCAACATAAATACAAAGAAAAGGAAGAAACGTGGCATGCCCGACTCCTCGACAGCATCTCCCAAAGCAAAAACAAGAAGAAAGCTGAGCATGGGGCTGTGTCCAGCTGAGCATGGGGCTGTGCCCAGCTGAACACGGGGCTGTGTCCAGCGGACACGGGGCGTGTCCAGCTCAACACGGGGCCGTGCTCAGCGAACACGGGGCAGTGTCCAGGATGGTCAGCCCTGGCAGAAAAGACAAAATGATAGAAGCTTCTATTGCCCACCACGGGGCCGTGCCCAGCGGACACGGGGGCGTGGTCAGAGTGCTGCAGGTGCATTTATTGTAATTGCGAATTACAATTAATGAAGAGAGAGAGAGTGTCAGACGGGCACGGGGCCGTGTCCAGCGGACACGGGGCCGTGCCCAGGCTTCTGTTCAGCCTATAAATAGGAGTGCTTGGCTTCATTTCAACTCATCCCTTGGCACACCACCTCTCTCACACTTCATCCACCACCCATCATCACCATAACACCATCATCCACCACCATCATCCATTGTCCATCATAGAGTGTGTGAGTCGTCTCGGGATCCAAGATTGATCGTAAGAGTTCTTGACAATCAAGGCCATGTTTGCCTAAGTCTCTTACATCACTTGGTGAAGACAAGTGTTTAGTATAATACTTTTTATTTTTAATCTTTTGCACTTTTTATTTGGTTTTGTATTAATGACTTTAATAACTAGTTACTTATGTTGAAGGTGATCTTTCCTTATCGTTTGTCCGTGGTGTCTTGGCATTATTTTACTGTCTATATAAAATAAAAGATTTTCACCATTCATATCTCCACGGTCTATATGGAGGTATGTTGGCTACCTGGTCGGGGGTTAAGGGAACGGTTTGGTAAGGGTCTTGCCCTTGTTCAGCGTTTAGAGGTCCTGCTTGGGACCTGGGTCAAATTTAGTAGGATCTCCTTCAATGCCCATAGGTATTGGATGGCGGGGATCCAAACTCTTTGACCCCCTCATAAGTTAACTACTATTAATACTATAACCCGGCTATTTAGGACTGTATCCCTGCTGACTCAGACTACTTAGCCGAGGGTAGCGTCACCGCCAAAAGCGGGGCCTACCATAATTTGCATTAATAACTTAATTCATTATCTTTCAATAATCCGACCCTTTAGGATTGTATCCTTGCTGACTCAAACTACTGGGTTGAGGGTAACGTCGCCTTCAAAAGAGGGGCCTACTACAATAACTAAGATAATCTCTTAAACAAGTGCAAAAGTGCGAAAATAATCAAAGGTTATACTAATACACGTGTCGGATCCAAGTGATTCATCTTGTCTATCTGTTTTTATTTATTTTATTTTTCAGCATTTAGTTAGTTTTTATTTTTCTTAGTTTAAAACATTTTTCTAACTTTTTGATTTGATTAGACGTTGAGGATAAACCAGTATTAAAAGCTCTTGTGTCCTTGGACGACCTCGGTATCTTACCAACACTATACTACGTCCACGATGGGTGCACTTGCCCATATGTGTGCTTAGTGTTAGTAAATATCGTGTTTTATAAATTTAAAACTTGGCTAAAAGTGTAAAAAGGGCTTAAATAAACATCTAAAAACATATATACACTAACACGCATCAATGGGCATTGAAGGAGATCCTACTAAATTTGACCCAGGTCCCTTGCAGGACCTCTAAACGCTGAACAAGGGCAAGACCCTTACCAAACCGTTCCCTTAACCCCCGACCAGGTAGCCAACATACCTCCATATAGACCGTGGAGATATGAATGGTGAAAATCTTTTATTTTATATAGACAGTAAACTAATGCCAAGACACCACGGACAAACGATAAGGAAAGATCACCTTCAACATAAGCAACTAGTTATTAAAGTCATTAATACAAAACCAAATAAAAAGTGCAAAAGATTAAAAATAAAAAGTATTATACTAAACACTTGTCTTCACCAAGTGATGTAAGAGACTTAGGCAAACATGGCCTTGATTGTCAAGAACTCTTACTATCAATCTTGGATCCCGAGACGACTCACACACTCTACGATGGACAATGGATGATGGTGGTGGATGATGGTGTTATGGTGGTGGTGGGTGGTGGATGAAGTGTGAGAGAGGTGGTGTGCCAAGGGATGGATTGGAATGAAACCAAGCACTCCTATTTATAGGCTGAACAGAAGGCTGGGCACGGCCCCGTGTCCGCTGGACACGCCCCCGTGCCCGTCTGACACTCTCTCTCTTCATTAATTGTAATTCGCAATTACAATTAATGTGCCTGATGTACTTTCGCCACGCCCCCGTGCTCACTGGACACGGCCCCGTGGTGGGCAATAGAAGCTTCTATAGGTTTGTCTTTTCTGCTGCTTCTTGGGCACGACCCCGTGCTGGCTGAGCACGGGGCGTGTTCAGGCTTCTGTTTTCTCTTCTTTGCTTGGGAGGATGCCGTTGAAGGTTCGGGCAGTCTACTTTTATTCCTTTTCTTGTATTTATGTTAGAATTAGCTGTCTTTTTGCTTCTTTTGTGAATTTGAGCCCATTTCATCCTGAAAATACAAAAGGAAGACAAAAACACTCTTTTTCCAACATTAGTACTTAAAAAGGGTTAGTTTTATGCCTTATTTGATGTAATTTATATGTTGCATTTTACACACATCAGTACCCATAGTATACAAGTCCTCATACTTGTTGGGACTGAATTACATTCTATTCCGGTCATCGCCTAATCTAGCGTATCGTACCATTCTAGATATTTTAAGCTAGCAGGTCTAAGTCTACGACTTAAATAAGACCGTTAGCATTCTAAATTGGTTATATATTACCATCACTCCAGACTAGAGCCACCCGGTAAAAGCTACATGCATTTAGATAGATTGGATACGACTGAGTTATTTTGCTGTGAATCAAGTATTAGCTCAGGTAAATACTTTTAACTTATTTTCCCTTATACGGGCTTGGGATACGATAGATTAATACCGCTTGGTCGGGTGTGGATCAATCATACACCGGATTGTGGCTAGTAAATCCACAAAACCTGTTTTGATACTGTTCTGTTAATAACTTAAACATTTGGGGTTAACGACCGTGTCCTGGATATATCCTTGGCTCATTCATTTGTAAATGGCCACAACCGATGCGCAGGGTGTAGGCATACACCGAAAAGATGCCAATAATAAATTATTAATTACCCACAAGTTGGGGATAACTCCTTTATGGGTTTAGTAAGTGGTGAGTCGTTTAATCATGTCTCAGTCTCTGTACTGGGCCCCAGATGTATGGTAAACATGTAATTCAGTATACAAGATTATCTTTAAATAATTGTCCCAAGTTATAAAAGGTTTTGTGCCTTGTGCACTTAAATCAATTTTCATAAACTCTTTTCAAATGAGTCGGTTAAATTGTATTTACCAGTGAAAACTGACGTATTTTCAAAAGGCTAAGTGGCAGGTACTACTCGTAATAGGCTGGGAGTTGCTCGGTGTCGAAAAAGAGGATCTTGCAAATCCTTAAAGATACCATAAAGTCTGTTAAGCTTCATTTTATACATTCTGTAATGATCCTCCTGTGGATTTGATATTACAGACTCGTCTATAATAAATACTTGATATTTTCAGACGTTTGAGTTTGTAATAATATTTTATAATCCAAGACTTCCCCTGTGCTATTCTGTGTATGATTGACCATGATGATATCAACTACGTCACGATACTCCCCACCGGGCCCACCGGAAATGTGTGGAAATATCGGGGTGTGACAAATACGGTGCATTCGGATCATCTTGCAGTTCCAGTACTGTATTTAAGATATCTGGAGAGACATTCGCATTTACTTCGTTCACTCGCCCTTGTATAAACTCAGTTCCATCAACTTCGATAACGCTTGCAGAATTCCAGAAATCTTTGATGAGTGACTTGTAAACCGGTGTTGAGAAAGTAATGGCCTTGTTTATCCAAGATTCACCCTTATCCATTGCGTGATCTCCTTCAGTTCCGTAATCTTCCCTTCAGGATCAAGATAGGCAATCATGTTGTGACGCTTTTCGGACATCACTTGTTCTTCCGGTTTGTCGGTTATCTTGGTCGCGGGCTTGCGTTTCTTCTCTTTTGGTGCCATTCTGTATTCGAAAACAATCACAGTAAGTCATAGCATCATAACATGTGCAATAGACATATGTGAATACATGTTTATGTGTAATGTGAACAGTGAACATGTATTTACATATATTCTGTGTTGATTAAAACGAAAGTGCACACAACTTATCAAACTGAAAATTTTTCCAAGTGTTGGACGACGAAACACTAGTATTGCGATGAAAAACATGATTTATGGCGAAAAAAACCCTTGGTCAAACAAAGTCAAGATTGACCTTTGACCACTGGTTTTTCGTCGACAAGCTCTCGACGAAACATACTCCATTGTTAAACAGGTATTTCGTCGCAGGTATGATGAAGAAAGATGTATTTCGTCGAAGGAGGTATTTCGTCATCAGCTAGGGTTTTTCAAGACAGAGGGAAATTTGGGGGTTTTCAAAATCAAAGGGTTTTTTGCCGACAGACAGTTAATCGACGAATGATTCACAAAATCAAACACAAGGGACACTTGATTAAACCCAAACATGAAGCAAATAACCCCAGATGTAAAACCGACACCATTTTGACCGAAAATGTACCCAAACCGGTTTAAACACAATCTACAAACATCCCCTGTTTTTGGTACCCGAAACTTAAAACCAAATCGATGTTCAAATCTACACATACAAACACTATGATTATCAGGTTTTATGAAAAATAAACACAATAAACAGAGTATTATATGAGGAAATCAAACATTAAGGGGTGCCCGAGGGTTTTTCGAACAGTCGAGCAAAAACACAGGGTCCTAAAGATTCGTATAATTTAAACAAGCATTTTGTATACCTTTGATTTGATGAAAATTATAGAGAAAACAAGGGTTTTGAAGTCGGTGAAGAAGGTATGGGGTTTGAGTGTTGGAGAAGATGAACAGAATAGTGGTTTTGAAAAAGTGATGTTGAAAAAGGTACTGGGTCCCCTTTATATACTCTTACTCTGCCTCTCGACGAAACACCATCCTCGATGAAAAACGTGTTGGGCTCAACGAAAAACATAGATGGGCTTGCACAGTAAGCCCATGACGGAAGTCTATAAGGCCCAAGGGTTTTTTGTCGTGACCTCGACGAAAAATGGTATTTCGTCGTGAACAACTTTGATTTTGACCAAGACTTGACCACCGTTGACCAAGAATGGTTTTTCGTCGACATTTAGGTCTTTCGTGGACCTATGGGTTTTTCGTGAACATTTTTACCCAAAAATACCAAGTCTTTTGAAATTGCACAGTTTGAACACATTTTACTGGTTTGAATAGATTTTCCCATGTGATTAAGTTTACCAAATGCAAAGGACATTTTATGAAGTCGGTTTCAGGCTTTCGGCAGAAAACTCCAAGTTACAACTTCGGCTAATCAAAAACGAACTTTACAAATTACACTAGAACATAATTTAAAGTGCTGTAAACTAACGAGAAGCAATAAAAGGCAGTAAATGACTGTACAAAGTCAAACTTTTTGTGAGTTTCAAGGAAAAAGAATCATACCAGCTTACGGTCTTTGTCAACATGGTTTTTGTTTCGGTTTAAAGCTTTGGATAAGTATACTACCACAATTATCGATATTGTTGTCCACATAAGCTCAAACTGATTAGATGTAATCATAATTAGGAGATACGATTTACGGTAAGGGTTATACTTACAAGTCGGTGTTCATCCACTCACGACACATTCCCGTATCAAGGTATGCATGAGAGTTCATCTTACCGGTGAGTATACCGCTTATCATCTATTTGACCGTATAAAAGATGTGAGAAACTCACTTATTTTTTATTGAAAACAAGCCCTATGTGATAGAATCACTTATTAATGAGGAACTTGATTTTCATATGCATGAGGGCACAGGAGCAAATCCGTGAACAGGTCAGTACCAACGTACAACAAAGAGACGAACTTGACTCCCGGATAAGTGTGATATATTATCACTTATTTTGTTTGGACATGTGATTGTTGATCACTTATTGGGGTCGAATGCAATATGTACACGTATGTATAATATCATGGAAGATCTAGACTTCGTCTCCGTTATTTTTCGGTAAAAGATACAACCATGATACCCAGATGATAAGACAACATAAAGACCTATATCTCAGAACTTCGGCAATCAATCAAACGAAATTTCGGTACGAAGACCATATGCCAATGAATGGTTCCCACCTGACTTGAAGTCTGTTAGGTTTGTATCATCCTGCACATTTTAATCTGATTGTGAGCCTACCGATACATCATTAGTAGAGATACTTGTCATTTCTCAATTTTTCTTTTACATTTTTGAACATGTTGACCGACCACACTAGTGAATATTATCATTTTCCTTTATCCACGAAACTCATTTTTTGATTTTCTAATTTTTTTTGAGTTTTTGCTTTTCTATTTTTTTGAATTTTTGAATTTTTCAAACGAAAAGACAGAAAGTAAAGACATCTTTTTGGATTTTTGACTTTTTCAAATGTTTTTTGTATTTTGACTTTTTCAAATGTTTTTGTATTTTCTTGAATTTTCTCCCCCTAAATGCGAAAAGGTTACGGAAAAGAAAATCTTTTTGTATTTTTAGAGTTTTTAAAGAAAATATTTACAAAAACGATTAGCCAAAGAAGTTTTACTCTGGTATCACCTTAATGCCATTGAGCAAAAGAAGATAATCAAAACGTGATTTATCAAAAGCTTTAGTGAACATGTCGGCACGTTGGTGATCGGTGCGGACTTTAACAACATCGATGAGTCTTTTGTCAAAACAATCACGTATGAAGTGATATTTAATTTCGATGGTCTTGGAATGCTGCATAGGATTTCTAGTGATCTATAAGGCAACATTGTTATCAACAAAAATAGGAGTAGATAGGAATTCAAAACCGTTGTCGCGCATTTGTTGTTGAATCCACAAGACTTGGGAGCAACAACTAGAGGCAGCAATGTATTCAGCTTCACAAGTTGATGTAGCAACAAAGGTCTGCTTCTTGCACTGCCACGTGACCAGGCGATTTCTTAAGAACTGACATCCAGCCGTTGTTGATTTACCGTCGATTTTGCAGCCACCAAAATCAGAATCACTGAAAGCGATCAAGTCGAAGCTATCATCCCTAGGGTACCAGAGACCGGTGTCCGGGCAACCCTTCAAATAGTGGAAAATCCTTTTAACAGCTCCCAGATGTGAGGCCTTCGGGTTGGCTTGATATCTTGCGAGCAGGCATGTAGGATACATGATGTCGGGCCTCGAGGCTGTGAGATACATTAGAGATCTGATCATAGCGCGATAGTACTTGTAGGTCCGTTTTCGGAGGATCGATCACGAAACCAAATCCTTGTTTATAACAAAACACGGTCACGAGTGCGGAATCCACGTGACGATGCCAAACCAAACACAGAATATAACAAGAACACGAAGTAACCAGCGATTCACAGTCTATTGATTAAAACGGATGAGAACAATCATCAAACATATACACACAATGTTTGAAGGTAAACTCACAGTAGGGGTATGCTCTCATAGTTTCACACAGAAACCAAGGGGTGTTTATATAGGCAGCCCAGCCCAATGTCGACGAAAGACATAATGCGCCTTGACGAAAACCATGGTCGACGAAACACCAGGTGTTTCGTCACTGTTCACGACGAAACATAGGATGACCATTAAGAAGGTTTTTCGTCACACAAGAGCTCGACGAAAGATAGGTCTTTCGACGAGGGCTGCAAAACAGATAGGCTGCAAAACAGATAGGCTGCAAACTGTTTGACAGTTTGCAGCAGATCATGAATAAACACACAAGGCATAAACTACCAACTAATATGCAACATGCATCAATTTATAACATTACAAACAAAAAGAGACAAACTGTCGAACCTAAGTAAGATAGGAGGATATCCGACTTCGTCGACTGACGGAACATACAGACTCGATGAGTAAAGACCGTAAAATTACAACGCTTAATAAGGAACAAGTTAGAGACACAAAATATGCATCAACACTATAAGAATCATTTATTTATATAATTTTATCTCTTCAACTTGCTTTCTATGAGTAGTTAAACATCTCATAAATTTATGCTTGTAAATCCTCGTATATAATGGGAACATGACAAAAGATTGAATCATATTCGTAATTTTCTTTATAGGCGTATGCAAATTCAACAAGTGCTCACTAGAAAAAAAAAGTAGTAGAATAACATTATTTTTATCATCAAAAATTGCAAAGTATATGAATTGATATACACAATCTTATAAAATGGGAATTCAAATATTTAGTTTGGTGCTTGTTTTGTTATTTAGTCTGTGTTTATATATGTTTGAAATCACTACGACCGCGTTGCATACGGAATCCCTAAGAAGAATAAAAAGAAAATGTAGAAAAAAATACTAAAAAATAACCGAAAGAAAATCAACTAAAGAATTTGTATGGTAATGATGTTCGGTAGAAACCCGTAGTCAGAGATGAGCAAATAGTAATGGGTACCGGTACCGAATTTCCTGAGCCGAAAGATCCTAAGTACCAGTTCGGTACTGACGTTTGGCGTTCTGGTACCGGTTCGCTACCGGTTTTTACCTTCATATACCGATACCGTAACCGGTATTTTCGGTACCAATACCGATTCGGTATCAGTTGGTACCAAACTCATCCCTACCCCTGAAACTAAAAAAAAGTTGTACGATACCGTTGTTGTTCGTACGGTACCCATGATCAGGGATGAGTAAATAGTATTGGGTAGTAGTACCAAATTTATCGAACTAAAAGATTATCAAACTCAATCCGGTACCGACTTTTGGCGTTTTATGTACCAGGCTGGTGTTGTTTTTTACATTCATGTATCGATAACGAACCGGTATTTTCGATACAAGTATCGGTTAATACCAAACTTATCAAACTTAAAAAGTAAAGAAGATAACAATCTAATACTAATAAAGAAGTCCTTTTAATGCCACATGGCATTCTCTCATAATAAAGAATTTTACAAAAATGCCATGTGGCAATTTATCATACAACATCAACCATAATAATAAATAATACATAAATTGATATAAAGATCATTATCCATCTTAATAAATAATTATATTTATATATCATCTTACTCAAAAGAAATTGATATACCATCATGCTTGATTTAATAAATTATATTATATGATATATAGATAAAAATATAAAAATTACTTTATCTCTTGAATATAACGATTTTACATATTAAAGATCAAGATTATCTTCATCTCTATGACATACGATAAATGGTCATTATATTTTTTTCATATGTCTGTATTTAATATGAATATCATTTAAAATCAAAAGACTTTTAATCATTAGTTTATTATTATCTCTAAAAAACTAATATTATTTTTTATTATTATTAATATTTTCGATTTAATGATTTATGCATTGTTATATTTATTTTATTATTTGATAATATAACATCTCATTAAGATTAACCACATATATTTCTAAAAGCAAATGATTTAAAATATAAATTATTGATAAAGATGATAAAGCAACAAATCTACTAATAAAAAAAAAGTCTCCTGAATGTCAGATGTGACTCTAATTTAACTTTTAATAAATATCAAATCTTATTTAACTTTTAATATAAGATTCCAATTATTGTCACGTGTCATTCTCTCATTCAATCTTACAATTTAGACTTACATTATATTTAAAAATATTTTTTTAGTCCTTATCCTTACTAATATAATAGATTTAATTTAGTTATTTTAATAACCATATTAGGATGCACTATTTAATTAATTTTATAGATAAAGACAATGTATTTTATTAATTATTATCGTAAAATAAAAAAAATACAATAATGAGATCTTTTTTTATTAAACCGTCTTTATATTAATACTAATCGAAAAAACGCAATAACTAGATTATACTAATATTACATATTTTTAACTATGTGATCAGGATCATATAGAAGTATGATTTACATTTTTTTTATTTTACGTGTGTAAAACACGGGCTTGTAACATTTATAAAGTAAAACATTATTTAATCTAAGTTTTCTTTATATTTAATCCGTGTAATACACGGGTTTATAGACTAGTTATTATAATATGAAAATAATAAAACCATAAAAACCTGTATTTAATATTGTATTATATTGTCTACTATAACAAAAACAAACTGCGGCAATAGTGCTTTCATTTCATTGGTTGAGTTGGGCGGCCACCTGCCACCCATTTTTTTTTTTTTTGCTAAATTACGATTTTCCCCATTTATATTTATAGTCATACATGACACTCCCCTATTGACCCAACAAATTTACGATTTTATCCCGTTTTAAAATTACGATTTCACCATCAGTTAAAAATTATGATTTTACCATCATTTAAAAATAAATTTACGCTTTTGCTCCCAGCTAAAAATTTTTAATTTTTCCCTCGGTTCAACGTTATGATTTTGCCCCGTTTAAATTTACAGTTTTCTCATTAGGTTTTTCCCTTATAATAATGATTTTGTCATCTATTCAAAATTATGTTTTTACCCCATTTTAAAATAAATGTACGCTTTTGTTCCCAGCTAAAAAAAATCAATTTTGCCCTCGATTCAAAATTACGATTTTGCCCCGTTTAAATTTACAGTTTTGCCATTAGTTTTTTTCCTCACACAATCAAGTTACGATTTTGCCCTCAACCCCATTGGTCCATTTAATTTACGATTTTATCACTGAAACAAAATTATGATTTCCCCCTCAGTTCAAAGTTACGCTTTCCCCATCGTTTTAATTTTTCTTGCAAAACTATAAAAGTTTTTTGTTTTAATTGGTTGACTCGATTTAATTTTTTTCTTCTAAAGGAGCTGTCTAACACGCGCTCATTAGTCCTGAAAAATTACAGTTTTGCCCTGAGCCCAAAATTATAGTCTTATCATCGTTTTTGTTTTTTCTTAGCAAAATTATAGCAGTATTTTTTTAATTGATTGAGAACTATTCAACCATCGCCCCACAATACGGACGGGACATCAACTAGCTACAATACAATTTACTTTTCATTTTTACTGTTCATTTCGTTCTTCTATTAATATATAGGAGAGTTTTTATTTTTAGTGTTCATTTCGTTCTTCTATTAATATATAGGAAAATATATATGAGAATGTTCATTGCGTTCTTCTATATTATTGCGTTCTTCTATTAATATATAGGAGAATTTAAAACTTAGCTTGATTCCTGCCGGCCATATTTACGCATATACTGTTTTTTCTCGACACTTTTTTCTCTTGGTTGTTGACATCCTTTTCTCTTTTTTCTTAAACGATATGACTTTGAATTATATTTTTTTAAAGGTACTAATTAAACTTCAACATTATATAGTTTCCTTTTTAACAAAAAAGTTATTGTTTTTTTGTATATGTAAGTTTTACGATATTAAATTTGAACGTAACAAATCCACGTATCATTTCTAAAAAATGCTCGTGGAAGGACGATGGCGCCCCCTTTATTCGCGGCGGGTCGATGGCGTCCCAAGGGCGCTATAGTTGCTGAGTTGACGGATGGTGTTAAGCCACACCCCTTGGCCTTATTGACAAAATCAAACGTATGATCAATGTTTCACTTTTTAGCTTTTCATAAATGAACGATTCCGGTTACTAACAGTTCGATTAATCGTGGATTCTAGCTGTGGGAAATTTACGTATAATAAATTCAGTTAATAAATACAATCAAGTTCAAACCCTATATAAAAGTGAACGAGTATTACAGAAATCTTCAACATATAATAAATTTTTATAAAAAGTAAAAATAAAAATGTTAGTTTTAATGACTTTTAATTAACTTAGTTTAGTTATCTATACACATATAATAGATACCAAATTATAAAATGCGATTAATAAAATGACTATAAAAATATATAAAAAATAGTATTTTAATTGGTTCAACTATTAGTTCAGTTATAAAAAATGACAAAAAGAAACAGCATTCGGTCAAAATCACTTAATTCATGAGAATCACATTGCTTTGGTGATGATAGCTTATTTGATTCGGTTTAATGAACGCGTTTTTGTACGCAAAAGACGATATATAAGATGGCTGGGTCTATTCGCACACGCCGTTTGTCTTTTTGCACACTCAAAGCGCCCCGCTATGGCCAAAGCGGGGCGCTTTGGCTTTGGTCAACAGACAAGGACTGACTGTCAGTCCCCCGCTTTGGCCATAGCGGGGCGCTTTGAGTGTGCAAAAAGACAAACGGCTTGGGGCTTGGGGTGGGGATTATTTGGGTTGATTTTGGTTAGTTTTGTAGGGATTTTTGGTTGAATTAGTATGGTAGATATTTTTGAAGTAAAAAATTTTTATGTGATATTTGCCGTTATGAATGGGAATTTGTTTTTGAATGATTGAATGTTGCCTTTTTTGAATTAAAATGTCGTTATTTTATTAAATTAACGTTGTTTTATAATTACGTCGTTACGTCGTTATTTTTACAGAAGGTGTATATAATAAGTTGAACGAGCGTTAAATAAAGCGAACACGTTAAATAAAATATACAGAAAGCATTAAACGTAAACAATCCAGAACCAACGTGATTTAAATAAAAGATTAACTGCAATATATATATATATATCAGTTTGTACATACAATACACAACAAAAAGGTACAACTGAGTCAATAATAATACATAACAAAACACTAAACAAACAAACTAATGTACTAATCCTCGTGCGGTGGGGACGGTGGGAGGGGAAGTGGAGGCAACGCAGCGAACTCTCGTAGCTCAACGAGCGTCTGGACGATCCAGTCAATGCGTGCGCCCTGACGTCTGAGGCGCCGGTCGAAATCCCGAGCCACCTCACGCGCTACCGGAGGCAGGTCAGCGTAAACGTGCTGCGGGTACTGTGGCGGCTCAGGAGCTGGCTGAACTGGTGGTACGTGAACCTCCTCGACAGGCTCCTCCTGCGCCGGATCATCCTGAGCCTGAGCCTGAGCCTGAGCCTGAGGCTGAGGCTGACCCTCAGGCTGATCCTCAGGCTCATCGATGCCCAGAGCCTGTCGCTGAGCCCGCCGAGCCTCCCGCTGAACCTCAGGAGGGGCTAACGTACCAGGCCTCAGCTCGATAACAACCGGGATGACCTCCGGCAACACCTCTGGCTGCCAAATCAGCCCGTCAGCACCCCTGAACCGGAGCCCGACATCATAGGTACGGGTGATCTGCATAGCGGCTACTGACGCGCGGCCCAACCTGGATGACGGGACCGGATCGGACAGCAGCGGATCAAGCTCGGGCACGATCCCTAGCGATCGTGCAATGGCGGTGATAAACGAGCCAGTGTGAAGAAACCCGCGGAGCTGCCGGTGGTATGCAGTAGCAAAGTAATCTGCCAGGCTGGCTGCTAGATCGCAGGGCTGGCCGCGTAGTAGGCAGTAAAGAAAGAAAAGGTCACTAAGGTTGACCTTCTCCTTGCTGGAACCTCGCGGCACGATAGTAGACGCAATCACCTGGTGCAGGTATCGGAACAAGGGATCTCTGATGGTGGTGGCCTTTTGCCAGGATTTCCCAAAGGGAACCCTGGAAATGGCCCTCCAGAAACTAATAAGCGTCTGCCTGTCCAACATCGTAACAGCCTGCGTATATAAATCAGTATCAAGCTCAGGCTCAGTGTACAAACCTGTGTGGACAGCAAACTCCCGCACACTCATCTCAAACTGCTGACCGGCCAGCCGGAATGTAACCTCGGGTACCGGAAATAAAGGGTCCTCCACGTAATCGGCCGGATGCGGCGCGTATGTAAACGTAGAGCAAAACTCGTACGTAAGCTCCGGGTACGAGTCCTCCATCGCCAACTGAAATAGGCGAGACCAAGGAGTATCTAGCCCAACTATCTCTCGCGCCCGCTCGATCTCCCCCACGGTAGCTAGCAGCTCCCAGTCTATCCCTACGTGCTCCCCAATCGGTATAGTGCGCAACCTAGCGCAGCTCCCCCTCGCTCGTGACCCCACCGGAAACTGAAGATACGGACACTCCGGCTCCTCCTCGCCCACCTCCAATCCCTCATCAATATGCTCAATCTCCTCATCGGATAAATCCATCCCTGCACGTTGATCAATTAAACAAATATTAATAATTAAACAAATAATAATTATTAAACAAATAATAATTAAATAATAATAAATAAACTAATAATAATATTAATAATTATTAAACAAATAATAATTATTAAACAAATAATAATTAAATAATAATAAATAAACTAATAATAATATTAATAATTATTAAACAAATAATAATAATTATTATTTGTTGTTTGGTTGTTTGGGTGAAGTGAGGGGGAAGGTGCCCCGCTTCAGGGTATAACGAGGGACCAAAGCGCCCCGCTATGGCCATAGCGCGGCGCTTTGGGACCAAAACGCTGCGTTATGGCCATAGCGGGGCGTTTTGGTGTTTTTTTAAATTTTTTTAAATTGTACTTAATTAACAAACGGGTCCATAAATAGTCTAAATTTTCCGTTTTTTCTTTTATACATCATTTTTTAATATATATGGACTATACGGCAAGTTTCGGATCAAATCGGTTACGTGTGATGTCTTATTCCGTTATCTCGTGTCATTTAGGTTTGAAATCACAAGTACTCCTGTGAGAAGTGTTATGTGTAACAGCCGCCTACCGTACATGAACATGACTTAATTTTTCATTAATTGCAGTATTATGATGTATGTTGTCATTTCGGGTCGTACAAGTGCGTATTGAATCCGATTGGGTCGTGTCGGTGACATTCGGTTTTTAACGTGATGTAACGCGTATATTGAACAAACACAAACGTGGTTATTATTAAACACATTTAGGATACACGAACACAAACGTGATTATTATTAAACACATTTAAGATACATCGTGAACATATGGGGTTGCATTAAGGTCGGGGGCACGATACGTAAGCATTTCGTACGTATTGATCTGATCACTGTATAATGTATGCCAGGCTGCTGCGCGCTCTGTTCTGTTCGCTGTCCATAGTAGGTTTGGGGGAGGCATTGGATAAGAGCCTTCAAGCTCTACATGTATGAAATGACCCTTGTCGACGAACACAACCGCAACTACCAGGTGAGGTTCATCAGCTTCGTTTGGGCCGCCCAGTATAGGGAAAATTGTATCGCTCCCACGAATGTCGAAGGTGTGAACAATCACACCGTATCGTTGGGCAATAAGAAACCCCGTCTCAGGCATCGTCATGTAATTTTCGATACCTGCTCGTCCCACCCCCTTGAAATCGATCCGTTTAACCAGCTCATCATAATGTCCTACATTTTCCGGATCGAAAACCTGCCTCCAAAGCGATTCGTGCATACGTAACTCCTTTAAAAGCTGTTCCCGGATCTTCAAATATGAATTTTGTTTCACTCCTAACCCAACAGCCACCGCTCTAAATCCACAATGACCATCTGGTTTCACATCCTTTATTTTAACGATGTATGGATGGATCACGTTGGGAATCTGAGATGCGTAGTTGCGGATCGCTATATCCGTCTTAGGACCGAGCTTGATATTCGGGAAATCAGGGTGTAGGTTGAGCGGTTTGGTATTCTTTCCTCTGCAAGAATCTTCGGCTGATATGTACGAGCTGTGACGGGGAAGATCGTCTGAGGCATCGACCCAAGTTTTTTCTGACGGAATGTAGGAGCTTTGTCTAGCAGCTTCAGCCTTTCTTTCTTCCTGCGTTTTCAATGTTGGTCGACCACGGGTTTTCTTCAGAACAGCAGGAGGTTTTTTGTTACTGTTCCCTGGATTGAGGATTTGCTGAAACTTTTCAAAGAAGCTCCTTTTCACTTGAGGGGGTGTTGGATCGATCTGTTTTTTCAATTTTTCAAATTCCGCATCAACATCAATATCCTCTATTTTATTCCTTGCAGGCTTGAAGTCAAGCTTCTTCCAAAACACGTCTATGTGTGTGATCCGGATTTCCTGACCTGTGGATGAAAACAAATTAGGTGGCAAAATCATAACGGGAAAGTTCAAAAATAATAATTACTTTTATTTTCCAACTTTTCCAAACGACAGGCACATGGCAAACCACAGCTGGTAAAAAGTTGGCAACCACAGCTTGCACCGTAGGCTCTCAACCCGTCTTCCTTACGCTTTAGTTCCATACTCAAAAGCTCAATCGCATATATTGAAACCTTTCTGAGAATATATGCAAGCATGGGCTGATTCTTGTGGTGCGTCATCACTTTTCTGAGGCTTGTTTCAAAGGTATTTCTAATCTCGGTGTATTGTTTAGCAACAACATGATCAACATACAGTACAAGTTTATCCAGTGTGTTGCGATGACTTGGAAAGTGACTTTTTAATGTTGCATGCATGCTCTCAACCCTGTTGGTCGTAGTCTGGTGAAAGTTGATAGTTCGGTTAATCCAGCAAGATACAAACTTTTCACGGTACGGATCCAACCAGGATTTCTTCATATAATCAAATACCTCTAAAATTAAAAAACGTAAATAGTCAGTTTTTGTTATTATATAAAATTTGAACATAATTATGTAAGAAATACTCACGTTCACGGTCAGCCTCTTTCAGCTGTGCTTCAAAGTTTTCCAAGTTATACATGTAAATTTCCTCGGTCGTAGATTCGCACAATGTCCAAAATGTACGTACGAATTCTTTCCACTCCTTGTCAGAGAATTTCCTCTTGCTGTTCTTATTAATATTTTGTTGAATATGGAACCGACAAAGATACTTATGCGCTTTTGGAAAAACTTGTTCACACGCGTTCATTAGCGCAAAATCCCTGTCTGTTAAAATCACGCGCGGTTCCATACATCCTGCCAGCATAGACTTGATCCTCTGCAACACCCATAGGTAGTTCTCTGACTTCTCGGCGGAAATTACAGCACAAGCAGCCGTAAACGATTTGTTTGTCGACGTCATGCCTACGACCTGAACAAATGGCAGGTTGTACATGTTCGTTTTGTATGTGGCGTCAATCATTAGCACATGCGGGAAGGCACACCACATAGTGAATGATTTTTCGTGAACAAAGAAGACGTCTTCAACTTCGTTCGATATCTCATTCGTGCGCATGTAATAAGTGTAATTTTTTTCGATAAGAATGTTTTCAAGTTTTTGCATCGGAGAGTTACCTACATTTTTTTCGGCGTTGATCTTCTGAACAGCGTTGTGTATATCTTTCGGAATAAGCTTTCTAGCCGGATTGTTTTTTGTCAGCGTTCGCCAAATACTTTGGTTGCGAATATCTTGCTCTGCCAACTCCTTAACCAGTTTTTTGTCCTCCGAAGAAAGCCTTCTCGCATACGCGTGACCCTCGAAGTTTTCAATGGGAGTGTGGTTATGCTTCGCCTTCGTCACCTCGATCCTCCAAACACTTCCGGATGATTCCGAAAACCCGATCATCTCGAACGGGCAGCCTATTTTCTTGCTACCCGTTTTCCTCTGTGTAGCTACACTCTTATGCTCCCCGCCAAAAGTACATTGAAACCAAATCTTGTAATTCTCTCCTCTTTTATTCGACCTCTTTGTCACAATGAGGTAACCATTGTCTTTTGCCGTGTCTTGTACCCAACGCACCATCTCTTTACGTGACGAAAAGGTCTGCGTTGTATCAAACGAAAATGTAACCGGGTAACAACCTTCCTCGTCAACAGACACATCCTCCGGCTCACCATCGTCACCGACATTCGAATATACTTGATGTTCAAAGCTTTGTTCACAACCGTAACTCTGGGTTGGATAACACTCCTGCTGTACAAAGCTTTGCTCGCCACCGTAACCGAAATTTGAATAACTTTGATGACAACCGTAACTGTCACACCCCCAAAATCCACCTGCGGAGTATCACCGCTTGGGAGCGTGACTGACCAGGATCAAGCCACCAATCATACAGAACATTGTATAAAGTAATAGTAAACACATTATAATCCAAACCATTTCCATATGAAAGGTGTTTCCAAAACATAAGTAAGTTAACATTGTTTAGCGGAAGCGTATTATTGTAAAACCCAAAGCAAATAAGTATCAAACAACAAAAGTGTTTAACAAGGTGATCACGATCCAAGCCCCACAACGACCAGCTCCTCCGTGTGCAAGCTCCAAGTACCTAACGATCTGCAAGGCATGTAACAGAATGATCAACAAACTAGTTGAGCGAGTCCACATAAAGAAAATGCGTAATAGTAAGTTCATTTGTAATAGGTGGCTCTACTGGGCCGTTTGTATATTTTACTGTGGTGGTGTTCCACGTTTTCCTGTGGTGGTGTTTCACGTTTTCCTGTGGTGGTGTTCCACGTTTTCCTGTGGTGGTGTTCCACGTTTTCCTGTGGTGGTGTTCCACGTTTTCCTGTGGTGGTGTTCCACGTTTTCCTGTGGTGGTGTTCCACGTTTTCCTGTGGTGGTGTTCCACGTTTTCCTGTGGTGGTGTTCCACGTTTTCCTGTGGTGGTGTTCCACGTTTTCCTGTGGTGGTGTTCCACGTTTTCCTGTGGTGGTGTTCCACGTTTTCCTGTGGTGGTGTTCCACGTTTTCCTGTGGTGGTGTTCCACGTTTTCCTAACCACTAGACTACTCGTAGCTATAGGTATCCTTCACAACCGAGGATAGTGATGTGGTAGTCTAGTCATAGTGTCAATAGAGTATCTAATCAACCTTTCAATCCCATTCCCAACACCCCGGGAACCCCATGCCTTGGTAAGAGTGTGAACTCACCTTGGTTTGCTCGGTATGCTAAATAAGTGCTCACAGTTAATTAATCACGTCCTATGTATACACGTATAGCAAATCAGTTCATGCTCGAAATGTTACGCATGCAATTAATTGGTTCACATAGCAGTCAATTTGCATATCGGCACAACACGTATTGTTTCACATCAAACCATCAGCTAGTGTACACGAATACCAATGTTAACATTCATCACTAATCATGGCATGCCAAATAAATCAAACATACATTCCAACATTAAAATATGTTCATAATTATATATCTTTCGATCCACCCTTATCTTTCGGTACATTAGTGATCTTTCGATACACAGTTATCACAGTTATCCTTCGGACCGAAAGTTATGTTTCGAACCAATGCCATCTTTCGACCAACTGTCATCTTTCGGTCAACTTAATTATGTTTCGGTCAATGCTATCCTTCGGTCAATGCTCCTATGGTTCGGTCAAAGCTATCCTTCGGTCAACACTACTATGGTTCGACTAACAAGCATCTTTCGACCACAACTATGTTTCGAGTAGCAATATCTTTCGACAATTAACAGTTACGTTTGATCACAATCAGTTACGGATATCATGCAGTCAATTACAGAAACAGAAACCCTAATCATCTACAGCCGTCATCATCATTAACAAGCACATTTCATATATTCAATCTCAAGAACCCTAACCGAAATCATGAACAATAACCATATTCATTCGGATTACTATCAAGACATAACAACCTCATGTAAACTGATTTCATAATAACCCGATTTCACTAATATATCAACAAGTTATCAATCCGGAGCATACATCGTCACAGTAACATAACAAGCACCATTGAATCGATTTAAACTTATTATCATGCCATACAACTACAAGATCATCTTTATACGATTCCTATCATTCAACATACAATCAATTCGAGTCGTTCTTAATCAAAGCATGTAATAATAATAACATCATGTCATCAACGATGATAGTGAAACACTAACCGGATTAGGGGATTGAAACTAGTGGGGTTTCGGGTGCACAAGAACTTTCAGCCGACTCCAAGACTTCGAGAGAGAGGGAAAGGTATTAGGGTTTTTAGAAACTAACTGCCGGTTACATGCATCACGTATTTAAACGTATTACAGAAATGGGCCAAGCCCATTAGAAAGGCTGGGCCGAAAGATGTCGAAGGATGGAGTCTTTGGTCGAAGGATATGTTTCGAGATCCTTCGAACCGGAAGCTGATCCTTCGAGTCGAAGGATATGTTTCGAGATCCTTCGAACTGTGTGCCATGCTTCGTGATCTAGACTAAGTGTTTTTAATAATAAATCTAATATTATATTCTACCACAGCAAGTCATCACATATAGGCACAATGACTATATGTCTCACTAAAACACAACGAGTACAATTACAAATCCATAATTCAAACAGCTAGACAGTCAAAGTCAACGCGCATTTAATGCGAAAGTGAAAGTCAGAAACTCGAGTTGTCACATTATCCCCAACTTGAAAGAAATTTCGTCCCGAAATTTGGTACGCACTCACTGAGGAAGCTAGGTAAGCTGTATTATTCACTGGTTTTCCCTGGGGTGTCACATCATCCCCCCGTTGATTTGGAATTTCGTCCCGAAATTCAGTAGTAGTAGCTTCAGCCTCAGTAGTGGTTGCATTGGTTTCGAATAACTGGGGGTACTTTTCTTTTATCTGGTCTTCGCGTTCCCAGGTATACTCTGGACCACGCTGGGAGTTCCAACGAACTCGAACAAGAGGGATTCTCTTGTGCTTGAGGACCTTAACATCCCGGTCCGTGTTTTCAACTGGTTCCTCGACGAACTGCAACCGCTCGTCGATAGTGAGTTCCTTAAAAGGAATGATGAGGGTTTCATCTGATAAGCACTTCTTTAAGTTCGACACATGAAAGACATTGTGAACTGCTCCGAGTTCAGCTGGTAAGTTCAACTTGTAGGCTACTTTGCCAATGTTTTCTAAGATTTCGAATGGTCCGACGTACCGCGGATTCAGTTTGCCCCTTTTGCCAAAACATACCACACCCTTCCAGGGTGAGACTTTCAATAATACCCGGTCCCCGACCTGAAATTCCAAAGGCTTTCTACGCTTGTCCGCGTAGGCTTTCTGACGGTCGCGTGCTGCCGCCATGCGTTGTCGTATCTGTGCTATCTTTTCTGTGGCGTCCACTACAATCTCTGGACCCGTAATTTGACTATCCCCCACCTCTGCCCAACAGAGAGGTGACCGGCATTTACGTCCGTACAATGCCTCGAATGGAGCGGCTTGAATGCTGGTATGGTAACTGTTATTGTACGAAAACTCCACCAATGGGAGGTGTTTTTCCCAGCCGTTGCCGAAATCGATAACGCATGCCCTAAGCATGTCTTCAAGTGTTTGAATCGTTCGCTCAGACTGCCCATCCGTCTGAGGATGATATGCTGTGCTCATGTCTAAACGTGAGCCGAAAGATTTATGCATTGCTTGCCATAGCTCTGACGTGAATCGTGCATCGCGATCCGAAATAATAGAGGTGGGCACTCCGTGCCTCGAAACAACTTCTTTCATGTAGATGTCTGCTAGGGTAGAAAACTTATCCGTTTCTTTGATAGCCAAGAAGTGAGCAGACTTTGTGAGCCGATCAACGATCACCCAAATAGTGTCATTCCCACGCTGGGATCTAGGTAAGCCCGTAACGAAATCCATGGAAATTTCTTCCCATTTCCATTGCGGTATCTTAGGCTGCTGAAGCAGGCCTGATGGTTTCTGGTACTCGATTTTAACCCTTGCACAAGTTAAACACTTGCCGACGTAAGTTGCGATAAGAGCTTTCATGTTTGGCCACCAATAAGTTGTTCTGATATCGTGGTACATCTTATCCGACCCTGGATGTACCGAGTAGCGAGACTTGTGCGCTTCATCCATCACAAGTTCGCGTAAGCCGCCATAAAGTGGGATCCAAATACGCCCCGTTACATAGTAGGCGCCGTCTGCCTTCTGTTCCATTTGTTGTCGTGAGCCGCGTAAGGCTTCAGCCTTGACGTTTTCGGGCTTCAGTGCTTCTGTCTGAGCAGCTCGTATCTGTGCAGGAAGGCTAGACTGAATCGTAAGCTGTAGCGCTCGCACGCGCCGAGGTAAAGTGTCCTTTCGACTGAGGGCATCAGCCACAACATTGGCTTTGCCTGGATGATACTTGATGGCGCATTCGTAGTCGTTTAGAAGTTCAACCCATCTGCGTTGACGCATATTCAAATCCTTTTGCTTAAGGATATGCTCGAGACTCCTGTGATCGGTGTAAATCGTGCACCTGGTACCGTACAGGTAGTGTCGCCATATCTTAAGCGCGAAAACAACAGCTCCCAGCTCTAAATCGTGCGACGTGTAGTTGCGCTCGTGAACCTTGAGTTGACGAGAGGCGTAAGCGATAACCTTGTCGCGCTGCATTAACACACATCCCAGTCCCCGAATGGATGCATCACAATAAACCACGAAGTCGTCTGTGCCCTCTGGCAATGAGAGGATAGGTGCACTGCAAAGTCTATCCTTTAGGTGCTGAAAAGCAGTCTCCTGGGGCTCTCCCCAGCGATAGGTAACACCCTTCTGTGTCAGTAGCGTAAGTGGTTGCGTGATCTTTGAAAAGTCTCTAATAAACCGTCTGTAGTAACCTGCCAGACCCAAGAATTGACGTATTTCTGTCGGTGTACGCGGTGCAGGCCAGTTTCTGATCGAATCTACCTTGGATGGATCGTCATGTATCCCATCCTTGTTCACTACGTGGCCTAAGAAGTGGACTTCACGAAGCCAGAAGTCGCATTTAGAAAGCTTGGCGTACAACTGTTCCTTCCGAAGGAGTTCCAAAATAAGACGAAGATGCTGCTCGTGCTCCTCCTGACTCTTGGAGTAGATCAGAATGTCGTTGATGGAGTCAAGAACATTTTGTCTAGGTAGGGTTTGCACACTCTGTTCGTAATGTCCATAAATACGGCGGGTGTGTTCAATAATATCCAACCATTTATCACATCAATCATAAAATATAGTAGTTGAAATAATTCATAAAACCCAAAACATTTGATGTTCAAACCAAACTTTGTTCGAATAGCGGAAACATAATAATGAAAAACCCCAAAAAGAAGTCATAAGTTCAATTAGCGTTCATTGCGTCTCCTCCTCCTAACATGAAAACTCGACCTCTTGCCTCGTTGCCATTGTTATTGTTGTTTCCCCCGTTGTTGTCGTTGTTCCCGTTGCCCTGGTTATGGTTGTGGTTCTGATTCTGGTTCAACTGAGGACAATCGCGTTTGTAGTGTCCTTCTGCCCCACACTGGAAACATCCCCGGTTTCCACGCTGTGGTTGCTGCTGCTGGTTCTGTGGAGCTGGCGGTGGGAGTTGCTGGTTCTGATTTGCAGGCCGTAGACTCCTACAGTCTTTGGCCTCATGACCCATCTTGAGGCATCTTTGACAACGAACCTTATTGCACTGGCCACTGTGATGTTTGTTGCAGGTGTTACACTTTGGAAGGTTTCCTCGATACCCTCCTTGTTTATGACTGCTAGAGGGGTGCTGACTTGGACTCTGGTAGCTGTCCGTCTTTCGCTGCTGAGACTGCGACTGTACCGATGCTGATCCCTTGCTAGAATCCCCCTCCCATTTTCTCTTACTATCGCTGGGAGTGGCAAGTGTAGTAATAGCAGTAGCGGTAGCGGTAGCACTGATACGCTTCGGCAGTTTATTCTGATCCGCTGCCTGATCGGTGATGCGATGAGCGAGACGCTGTATTTCCTGGATATTGTTGAGGTTAGCCGAGGTAACGTGGCTCTGTATTTCTGGCACCAAACCTTTGAGATACAACTCAATACGCTTGTAAGGAGGGTCCACCATAGTTGGACATAACACAGCCAACTCATTCGACCGTTTAGTATACGCTTCAATTTCCGATCCGACCATCTTCAGATTATAAAGCTCATCCTCCAACTTATGAATATCTTCACGCGTGCAGTACTCACGCTTGATGAGTTCCTTAAAGTCGTTCCATGGGGTGGCGTTAGCAGCTGCCAACCCTAAAATCTGCACTTGTGCGTTCCACCAAGTGAGCGCAATCCCTTCAAGTGTGCCAGTGGCGAACTTCACCCTGCGAGCCTCAGGGCATTCACACATTTCGAAAACCGACTCGAGCTTTTCAAACCAGTGGAGGAGTCCAACTGCCCCCTCCGTGCCACTGAACGAGCTAGGACGACAGTCCATGAAATTCTTGAATGTGCACCCAGGTTGTTGCTGAGCGGGTTGACCTGCTTGGGCGGCTGCAACTGCCGCAGCAACGAGAGCCTCTAGCTGGGCTTGAGTCATGGTAATTCGTGCGGCCATTGATCTTCACATCAAAGGCAACATAAGTGAGAAAGGTTCGCGAATAGTGCGATGACAGAAGAGTGTAAGCACATAAGTATTCTCATGCAATGTCAAGTTGTGAGCAAGGTAATGTAAGCATACTACGAGCAAAGTTCTATGCAAATTCTAGCAAGCAGGTAATAAACATAAACCTTATTACCTAGGATGTCGAGTCTTGCACGTGGAGCGAAGCGTCGTTGTGGATCGTTGAGAGCACTGTTCTGGTTATAGTCTGGTTTTAATAAAAACGTTTTTCCATATTAAAACCAAGTTCTCTATAACCAATGGCTCTGATACCAATCTGTCACACCCCCAAAATCCACCTGCGGAGTATCACCGCTTGGGAGCGTGACTGACCAGGATCAAGCCACCAATCATACAGAACATTGTATAAAGTAATAGTAAACACATTATAATCCAAACCATTTCCATATGAAAGGTGTTTCCAAAACATAAGTAAGTTAACATTGTTTAGCGGAAGCGTATTATTGTAAAACCCAAAGCAAATAAGTATCAAACAACAAAAGTGTTTAACAAGGTGATCACGATCCAAGCCCCACAACGACCAGCTCCTCCGTGTGCAAGCTCCAAGTACCTAACGATCTGCAAGGCATGTAACAGAATGATCAACAAACTAGTTGAGCGAGTCCACATAAAGAAAATGCGTAATAGTAAGTTCATTTGTAATAGGTGGCTCTACTGGGCCGTTTGTATATTTTACTGTGGTGGTGTTCCACGTTTTCCTGTGGTGGTGTTTCACGTTTTCCTGTGGTGGTGTTCCACGTTTTCCTGTGGTGGTGTTCCACGTTTTCCTGTGGTGGTGTTCCACGTTTTCCTGTGGTGGTGTTCCACGTTTTCCTGTGGTGGTGTTCCACGTTTTCCTGTGGTGGTGTTCCACGTTTTCCTGTGGTGGTGTTCCACGTTTTCCTGTGGTGGTGTTCCACGTTTTCCTGTGGTGGTGTTCCACGTTTTCCTGTGGTGGTGTTCCACGTTTTCCTGTGGTGGTGTTCCACGTTTTCCTGTGGTGGTGTTCCACGTTTTCCTGTGGTGGTGTTCCACGTTTTCCTAACCACTAGACTACTCGTAGCTATAGGTATCCTTCACAACCGAGGATAGTGATGTGGTAGTCTAGTCATAGTGTCAATAGAGTATCTAATCAACCTTTCAATCCCATTCCCAACACCCCGGGAACCCCATGCCTTGGTAAGAGTGTGAACTCACCTTGGTTTGCTCGGTATGCTAAATAAGTGCTCACAGTTAATTAATCACGTCCTATGTATACACGTATAGCAAATCAGTTCATGCTCGAAATGTTACGCATGCAATTAATTGGTTCACATAGCAGTCAATTTGCATATCGGCACAACACGTATTGTTTCACATCAAACCATCAGCTAGTGTACACGAATACCAATGTTAACATTCATCACTAATCATGGCATGCCAAATAAATCAAACATACATTCCAACATTAAAATATGTTCATAATTATATATCTTTCGATCCACCCTTATCTTTCGGTACATTAGTGATCTTTCGATACACAGTTATCACAGTTATCCTTCGGACCGAAAGTTATGTTTCGAACCAATGCCATCTTTCGACCAACTGTCATCTTTCGGTCAACTTAATTATGTTTCGGTCAATGCTATCCTTCGGTCAATGCTCCTATGGTTCGGTCAAAGCTATCCTTCGGTCAACACTACTATGGTTCGACTAACAAGCATCTTTCGACCACAACTATGTTTCGAGTAGCAATATCTTTCGACAATTAACAGTTACGTTTGATCACAATCAGTTACGGATATCATGCAGTCAATTACAGAAACAGAAACCCTAATCATCTACAGCCGTCATCATCATTAACAAGCACATTTCATATATTCAATCTCAAGAACCCTAACCGAAATCATGAACAATAACCATATTCATTCGGATTACTATCAAGACATAACAACCTCATGTAAACTGATTTCATAATAACCCGATTTCACTAATATATCAACAAGTTATCAATCCGGAGCATACATCGTCACAGTAACATAACAAGCACCATTGAATCGATTTAAACTTATTATCATGCCATACAACTACAAGATCATCTTTATACGATTCCTATCATTCAACATACAATCAATTCGAGTCGTTCTTAATCAAAGCATGTAATAATAATAACATCATGTCATCAACGATGATAGTGAAACACTAACCGGATTAGGGGATTGAAACTAGTGGGGTTTCGGGTGCACAAGAACTTTCAGCCGACTCCAAGACTTCGAGAGAGAGGGAAAGGTATTAGGGTTTTTAGAAACTAACTGCCGGTTACATGCATCACGTATTTAAACGTATTACAGAAATGGGCCAAGCCCATTAGAAAGGCTGGGCCGAAAGATGTCGAAGGATGGAGTCTTTGGTCGAAGGATATGTTTCGAGATCCTTCGAACCGGAAGCTGATCCTTCGAGTCGAAGGATATGTTTCGAGATCCTTCGAACTGTGTGCCATGCTTCGTGATCTAGACTAAGTGTTTTTAATAATAAATCTAATATTATATTCTACCACAGCAAGTCATCACATATAGGCACAATGACTATATGTCTCACTAAAACACAACGAGTACAATTACAAATCCATAATTCAAACAGCTAGACAGTCAAAGTCAACGCGCATTTAATGCGAAAGTGAAAGTCAGAAACTCGAGTTGTCACATTATCCCCAACTTGAAAGAAATTTCGTCCCGAAATTTGGTACGCACTCACTGAGGAAGCTAGGTAAGCTGTATTATTCACTGGTTTTCCCTGGGGTGTCACAGTAACTGTCGTTTGGATAACACTCCTGCTGTACAAAGCTATAGTCGCCACCGTAACCGAAATTCGAATAACCTTGTTGTGCGTAAGGGTCCTCCACAGGGGTATTCAAATCCAGCTGCACCGTGTTATCACGATAACGAATGCCAGATACAACCTCTGTCTCCCTCAAGTTGGACGACACCGGTTTCTCAAACGAGTCAGAAATAGCGGTCCCCTCGTAAGAATCAGGAACAACCGACTCGTCAGAATAATCACCGAAAAGATAGTTACTGAACCACGACATCGTTTTTTCAAAAAATTTAACTAATAGAGCAAATAAGATCGACAGAAAACAATTCGAATGAAGAATCCGTTGTCTGGCCAGTGATTTAAAGCCAGAATGTGGGATCGAAGCGCCGCGCTATGGCCAAAGCGCGGCGCTTAGGGTTCACGGGCTCACTGAAACCTAGTCACACTTTATGTCTGTCAGTCTGTCACTCAGTCAGTCATTCGAAACCTCGTATCACCTTTTGTCGCCCTAAGCGCCGCGCTTTGGCCAAAGCGGAGCGCTTAGGGGTGTGAAAATTATTTTGGCGTGTGTGATTAGCATGATCCATATAAGATATATATTTCCGCTATAATATGGTACATAACTTCTTTTCGTGATTCTATGTAAAAATAAAATAGCATTTTTCTTTCAATCTAAATATTAATAAAAGACTACAAATAATGCCACATGGCATTCTCTCTTTCAACCACATAAATTTTATTTATATTTATTTAATTAATAATATATTTCTTTTAATACTAATAACCAATATATATAAATATCACTTATCTTTATCTTTATTCTTATCTTTAGGTTCATATTAATAAATCCAATTAATAATATTATAAATATCTAAATCTAATATCTAATAAATTATTAATATTTTGTTTTTTTTACTTATTAATAATATTACCCAAAACTTTTATACTTTTGCAATTTAGACCCTTCGTTTTTTTTACTTATTAATCTAAAGCTTTTCATCCTTTTCAATTTAACCCCAACTCTTTTTAATTTTCAATTTTGTTCCACCATACTTTTCATCATTCCTAAGCTTTTCGTTTCGTTCTAAATTTTGTGAGTTAACGCAACGCAACGTGCGTTTGGGGTTCAACATTTTTCGTATATTTTTTCCGTTTGGCCCGTCAAAACACATCTATTTTTCTCCGTTTAACATGTTCGTCGCAACGCACGGGTCCTGGATTAACTTAGTTATTTTTTCTATGTTTTACGTTTCGATTTAATTTCTCTGCAACGAGCGTGCGTAATTTCAAAGATTTTACGTCTGCTTTTCGCTCCGCTTTATTTTTTTTCCGTTTTTATTTATTTTGTTTTTATGAGTTTCCCGGTGTTGGTGGTCGCTGATAATGATATAGCATTGATACTATTTGACACAGTTTTATGACAACCGCTGCAACGCAGGGGCTTAATACTAGTAACTTATAAATAAATTATGATAAAGAAACAAAATAATAGGAAACCCAAAATTGATTTTTTGGTCACTGATCTTTTGAGATAACTATGGAAAATAAATTTCGAATTTTATTGGAAGTTTGACTACAAAACTATACAAATCTTGACCGGAACAAGGAAACCATTTGAAGATAATCTTGCGTCAATTACAAGAAGAGAAACTTCAG